>NC_134357.1:255810703-256110703 GCF_048569485.1 Anomaloglossus baeobatrachus
TCATTACCTACAATCACGATGGCTACCTCATCAAATGTGGGAGCATTGAAACGTCGCTGATGTTCACCTTGTGTTGTTTTGTCAGCTCGAATGACAACCTTGTAATCGTCATTTGGCACGCATTCAAGTGCAGTCTTGAAAAGTTGAACATATGGATTGTTGGAGTGAAGGAACTGCTGCAAAATAGTGACAATATCAAGGTGAGTGTTAGGAATTAAAGAGCATCTCCGCTGAGCCTCTGCTTCTGCATTTCCCATGTAGAAGAGTTGAAGAAATTGAGGTTCTTGTACTTGTAATGGAAGCAGTGACCCAATTGAGTGGTAAACCTGTCCTTGAACTTTAAATGTCAGCATAAATCCTGTTGTAAACATTCCTTTTGTTGCACCAAATGATGTCATTTGGAAGCAGGAGTTGTACTTCCTAATGTTGTCCAAGAAATGCTTTGATATTGTAATGGTACCTGTCATCAGAGACTTTAGGGGATCTGGTGGTGACAGGAGAGGTGGAAGTTTTATCTTGCCATTTGGACAGCATAAACCTGGCGGTTCATCTTTCCATTTCAGGGCACTGCAGTACATGCAGACCACATCCATTTTTCCTATCTGAACTTTAGGATGATCCTGATAGTTTGTCTGACTGGTAACAAAAGGCAGCATGTTTCAAATCTCCAACCATTTCCTGTGCCTTGGTGGAAGAAACAGCAATTCTCTTAGTGGCAAGTTGGCTTTCTCTCTGCTGAGATGACTCATTGGCTCTTGAGGAAGCACCTCTTCTTCTCTTATCTGCAAGCCTTGCTTCCCTCTCCTCAGAAAGTTCATTAGCTCTTGAGAAAGAAGTTCTTGTTCTCTTGTCTGCAAGCCTTGCTTCCTTCTCCTCAGAAAGTTCATTAGCCCTTGAGGAAGCAGCTCTTGTTTTCATGTCTGCAAGCCTCGCTTCCCTCTCCTCAGAAAGTTCATTGGCTCTTGAGGAAGCAGCTCTTGTTTTCATGTCTGCAAGCCTTGCTTCCCTCTCCTCAGAAAGTTCATTGGCTCTTGAGGAAGCAGCTCTTGTTTTCATGTCTGCAAGCCTTGCTTCCTTCTCCTCAGAAAGTTCATTGGCCCTTGAGGACACAGCTCTTGTTTTCATGTCTGCAAGCCTCGCATCCCTCTCCTCAGAAAGTTCATTGGCTCTTGAGGAAGTAGCTCTTGTTCTCTTGTCTGCAAGCATCGCTTCCCTCTCATCAGAATGTTCATTAGTAAGCAGCTGCTGTTCTCATGTGTGTCAGCCTGTTACGGTTGCTGCGAGCACTGGAGACTATGTCCAGATTTCTTGCTACTGCACATGTGCGAGCGCTGGAGACTAAGTCCAGATTTCTTGCTACTGCACATGTGCGAGCGCTGGAGACTAAGTCCAGATTTCTTGCTACTGCACATGTGCGAGCGCCGGAGACTAAGTCCAATCTTGGAGCCATTGCACATGTGCGGGTGACATCATCGCTGACACGAGGTCACATGTCTCTGACACCTTCTATGCCGATTGGTCGCTGGTCATGTGCTTGTGACGTCTTGCTCGGTGATAGGCCAGCATGTCGTCACTCCTGTCGTTCTGGCAGCGGATTGGCTCTGGTGTCCTCCATCTTGGATGAGGCACAGAGTCTATATAAGACCCTGACACACGCCGCATGGTGCTCAGTCCTCTTGGTTCATGCATATGAGTAGACGCTCTGTGCGCGTTCCTCTAGGCATTCCTCTGTCTATGCTAGGTGAGCGCTACCGGCAGGGTAGCGTTCTTATACCTTACAGCTTCGGCTGCTGTCCGTATCCTTACCTCTTAGGGGAGCGGACATAGGCAGGTGCCTGAGGCACATGGTCTGGCTGGGCCTTGTGATTCTACTCGTAGGTGGACGTTGCCGCTAGGGTAACGTTCCTTATACTGCGTCTGGCAGTTGTTCGTATCCTCGCACACTAGGGGAGCGAACAGAGGTAGGAGCTTTGTGCGGCTTACGCTGCTGTTCGTCTCTTTTGCACCACTAGAAGAGCGGACCTAGGCAGGTGCCATATCTAGTGGTTCGTGTCCTCGCACACTAGTGGAGCGAACGCAGGTAGGAGCTTTGTGCGGCTTACGCTGCTGTTCGTCTCTTTTGCACCACTAGAAGAGCGGACCTAGGTAGGTGCCATTTCGCACACATTGCCTTTGTCTCTGTGATTATTAACAGAGATCATTCCACACACCCTCCAAGTAAGAGAGGAATTGCTTTACTTACTTATTATATCCTTCTGTGAGTTAACAGAGGTATTGCACTCTGCCATAGTCTGCAGCAAAGTCTTTGCACGGTGGACCCTGACTGTCTGATACTCATTTCGGTTATTATCAGACAGCCCCCCGTAACATTAGGACTGAGCCAAGGGTCTGGCAGTTATGGCAGAATATCAGCAGTTACACCGCTACATACAAGTACTTGAGTCACGGCTCAAGAGCATAGAGGATAAACCTCAGACCATGGTGACATCTGCACATGATCCTCGACCTGCTCTGCCAAACAGATATTCTGGCGATGCCAGATCATGTCGTGTTTTCATTAGTCAGTGTCAGATACACCTAGAGGTCAACTCTTCTCGCTTCTCTACGGAGAGGTCCAGAGTAGGCTTTATCATCTCCTTACTTCAGGACAAAGCCTTAGAATGGGCGACTCCCCTATGGGAGCGCTCTGATCTGGTTACTCTGAGACATCAAGACTTTCTTGATGCTCTTAAGGCGGTATTCATGGGTCCGCAGGTTACCCATGATGCGGCCCTGAGACTGTTAGATCTATCTCAGGGTTCGTTATCCACTAGTTCTTATGCCATTGCTTTTAGAACTCTGGTGGCAGAACTAGATTGGCCAGAGAAGGTGTTGATTCCTATCTTCTGGAGAGGGTTGGCAGGCTATGTCAAGGATGCCCTTGCTACTCGTGAGGTCCCTGCTTCTCTGGAGGACTTGATCACAGTAGCAACGAGGATCGATGTACGCCATAAGGAACGTAGACTCGAGGTCTCTTCCTCACGCCCTAAGCATCGGGCTATTCCAGTTGTTGAGGGTCCACTACCATCTTCCTCAGCATCTGAAACATCTCCCACTCCTATGGAGTTAGGTCATACGTTCTCCAGACTACGCAAGTCTGGTCCTCCTATATGTTACGTATGTCGTCAGGCTGGGCACTATGCCAACAAGTGTCCTAGTCGTCAGGGAAACTCCCTGGCCTAGTAACCATTAGAGGGGGGTTACTAGAGACGTCTTCTGCACCCTCTAAGTGTTGTATCCCAGGTCAGCTCTCGTTATCTGAGAATACATGGCCTATTATGGCTTTTGTGGATTCCGGAGCTGACAGGATTTTTGTGTCCTCAGGATTTGTAAAGGGACACAATATTCCCTCTATCATGTTAGAGGCGCCTATTCCTGTCCGTGTTGTTAATGGAACTATGTTGTCTGACTCCATTACATTGAGGACAGTTCCCTTGCGCCTTTCCCTGTCTCAGGGTCACATAGAGGAGATTTCTTTTCTTGTTTTGCCTGAGGGTATAGATGACGTCCTTCTGGGTCTTCCATGGCTTCGGACTCATGCTCCTCACATTGACTGGGAGTCTGACAGCATTATTAGTTGGGGTTCGAAATGTCAGTCCCGATGTCTTCCCTTACCACCTAAGGTCGTTGCGGTTGCATCAACTGATCTCTCTCCCATACCTACACCCTATTTGGATTTCGCTGACGTGTTCTCCAAACAGGGTGCTGAGGTTCTTCCACCCCATAGGCCGTATGACTGTGCCATAGACCTTATCCCAGGTTCGGTTCCACCTAAAGGCAGGGTTTACCCCCTGTCGATACCTGAGTCGGAGGCCATGTCGACCTATATAAGAGAGAGTTTAGAGAAGGGGTTCATTCGTAAGTCTGTCTCTCCCGCGGGAGCTGGGTTTTTCTTTGTTCGGAAGAAAGAGGGTGATTTGCGTCCCTGCATAGATTACAGGGGTCTCAACGCAATCACAATAAAGAACAAATACCCATTACCTTTAATTTCGGAGCTCTTTGACAGACTGAGAGGAGCTCAAGTTTTTACGAAGTTGGATCTGCGGGGTGCGTATAACTTGGTACGAATTCGAAAGGGTGACGAATGGAAGACCGCTTTTAACACCCGAGATGGTCACTATGAATACCTCGTCATGCCTTTTGGGTTATGTAATGCACCCGCAGTATTTCAGGACTTCGTAAACGATGTGTTCAGGGATTTACTGTTATCCTCAGTAGTGGTGTATCTGGACGACATCCTGATTTTTTCTCCTGATCTGGAGACTCATCGTCAGGATGTCGTTCGTGTCCTTTCCCGTTTAAGGGAGCACTCATTGTTTGCTAAACTCGAGAAATGTGTATTCGAGCAGTCCTCATTGCCTTTTTTGGGTTACATTATCTCACAAGAGGGTCTGGCTATGGATCCTGCGAAGCTCTCTGCTGTCCTGCAATGGTCCGAACCTCATTCCTTGAAGGCGGTGCAACGCTTCTTAGGATTCATAAATTATTACAGGCAGTTCATACCCCATTTTTCTACTTTGGTGGCCCCTTTGGTGGCCTTGACTAAGAAAGGTGCTAATCCCAAAGCCTGGTCTACTGAGACATCTCAGGCTTTTGAGGCAGTAAAAAGACACTTTTCAACTGCTCCCGTTCTTCAAAGACCCGATGAGAATAAGCCCTTCCTCTTAGAGGTTGATGCCTCTTCAGTGGGTGCTGGTGCGGTCTTGTATCAAAAGAACGGTGCAGGTAGAAAAAGGCCGTGTTTCTTCTTTGCTAAAACCTTTTCACCGGCAGAGAGAAACTATACCATTGGGGATAGGGAACTGCTCACCTTGAGATTAGCCTTGGAGGAGTGGCGTCACTTGCTGGAAGGAGCGAAACATCCTTTCCAGGTCTATACAGACCATAAGAATCTGACGTACTTACAAACCGCTCAGCGTCTGAATCCTCGCCAAGCCCGCTGGTCCTTGTTTTTCTCCCGCTTTCACTTCTCCATCAACTATCTGTCTGGGAGTAAGAATAACAAGGCAGACGCCCTGTCTCGCTCTATGCTTTCTACCCAGGAAGAGATTGACGAACCTCGTCTTATCCTTCCCTCCAGGGTTTTTCATACGCTCTCCTCTGTGACGTTAGACCAAATCCCACCGGGCAAGACCTTTGTTCCGCCTGATCGACAGAATGATATACTGTCATGGGCCCACACCTCAAAGGTGGGTGGGCATTTTGGTATTAGGCGGACACGAGAGTTACTGGAGAGGTGGTATTGGTGGCCACACTTAGCAAGCCACGTCAAGAGATATGTCGGTTCCTGCTACTCGTGTGCTCGCAACCGTCCATTACGGCAGAGACCAGCTGGGCTCTTGCATCCTTTACCAGTGCCAGATAGACCATGGGAGGTGGTAGGCATGGACTTTGTGGGTGATCTTCCATGTTCACAGGGACATAGATTTGTGTGGGTCATTACGGACCATTTCTCCCGGATGGTTCATCTCGTACCGTTATCGAGAATCCCATCTTCCAGGGTACTAGCCAAACTATTCCTCAAGCATGTCTTTAGGCTTCACGGGATGCCAGATCGTATCATTTGTGATAGAGGCCCGCAATTTACTTCCCGTTTCTGGCGAGATCTTTGTAGCCTTCTGCAAATTGAGTTGAATCTCTCTTCGGCATACCATCCGGAGACTAATGGTTTGGTTGAACGTACCAATCAATCTATGATTATATACCTTCGACACTTTGTTGCTGAGAACCACGATAACTGGTCCTCCCTCCTACCCTGGGCAGAATTTGCCCTTAACAATTCCCTGGCTGAGGCCACTGGGCAGACACCGTTCGTACTCAATAATGGGCAACACCCTAGGGTACCGGTACCGTTTCCCGCTGCTGCACCTCCTCCTCTTGTGGCCGACTGGGCAACTAATGCCAGAGAGGTTTGGGATCGGACTCAAGAGTCGATCCAAGCAGCTAAGGACCGTATGAAGACGGTGTCCGATCGGTTTCGTCGCCCGGCTCCTGTCTTTTCTCCAGGGGACTTTGTGTGGCTCTCTGCAAAACACGTGAAACTTAGAGTGAGCTCTGTCAAATTTGCTCCTCGCTTCCTGGGTCCTTATGAGGTTCTTCGACAGGTAAATCCTGTAGTCTATCAATTGAAGTTACCTGTCCATCTTAGGATTCATGACAAATTCCATGTCTCACTGCTAAAGCCGGCTATTTTACCTCACGCTCGTGAAGTGCACTCTCCTGCCTCTGATTCCTCTCGCTCTAGCTATGAGGTACGAGCCATAGTTGGTTCTAAGATGGTTAGAGGGCGCAGGTTCTTCTTGATAGATTGGGAGGGCTATGGCCCGGAACATCGCTCTTGGGAGCCTGAGGAGGCTGTCCATGCTCCCGACTTAGTTGCCGATTACCTGCGTCGCCGGGAGGGGGGCCCTTGAGGGGGAGGTACTGTTACGGTTGCTGCGAGCACTGGAGACTATGTCCAGATTTCTTGCTACTGCACATGTGCGAGCGCTGGAGACTAAGTCCAGATTTCTTGCTACTGCACATGTGCGAGCGCTGGAGACTAAGTCCAGATTTCTTGCTACTGCACATGTGCGAGCGCTGGAGACTAAGTCCAGATTTCTTGCTACTGCACATGTGCGAGCGCCGGAGACTAAGTCCAATCTTGGAGCCATTGCACATGTGCGGGTGACATCATCGCTGACACGAGGTCACATGTCTCTGACACCTTCTATGCCGATTGGTCGCTGGTCATGTGCTTGTGACGTCTTGCTCGGTGATAGGCCAGCATGTCGTCACTCCTGTCGTTCTGGCAGCGGATTGGCTCTGGTGTCCTCCATCTTGGATGAGGCACAGAGTCTATATAAGACCCTGACACACGCCGCATGGTGCTCAGTCCTCTTGGTTCATGCATATGAGTAGACGCTCTGTGCGCGTTCCTCTAGGCATTCCTCTGTCTATGCTAGGTGAGCGCTACCGGCAGGGTAGCGTTCTTATACCTTACAGCTTCGGCTGCTGTCCGTATCCTTACCTCTTAGGGGAGCGGACATAGGCAGGTGCCTGAGGCACATGGTCTGGCTGGGCCTTGTGATTCTACTCGTAGGTGGACGTTGCCGCTAGGGTAACGTTCCTTATACTGCGTCTGGCAGTTGTTCGTATCCTCGCACACTAGGGGAGCGAACAGAGGTAGGAGCTTTGTGCGGCTTACGCTGCTGTTCGTCTCTTTTGCACCACTAGAAGAGCGGACCTAGGCAGGTGCCATATCTAGTGGTTCGTGTCCTCGCACACTAGTGGAGCGAACGCAGGTAGGAGCTTTGTGCGGCTTACGCTGCTGTTTGTCTCTTTTGCACCACTAGAAGAGCGGACCTAGGTAGGTGCCATTTCGCACACATTGCCTTTGTCTCTGTGATTATTAACAGAGATCATTCCACACACCCTCCAAGTAAGAGAGGAATTGCTTTACTTACTTATTATATCCTTCTGTGAGTTAACAGAGGTATTGCACTCTGCCATAGTCTGCAGCAAAGTCTTTGCACGGTGGACCCTGACTGTCTGATACTCATTTCGGTTATTATCAGACAGCCCCCCGTAACACAGCCTTGTTTCTCGGTCTTCACATTTTTCAGTGGCTCATAATACAGTTTTTCTTTTTGCATCAGCTGACATTCGTGCTAAAGAATTCCTTTTCTTATGAGGCATTATTGTGGTAAAAATAATCTGTAACTGACAGTTTCTATATCCCCTCACATAGAGGTAATGTGACTGACATCAGCCTTTCCACCAACACACCCTAACTGACATCCTATTACCTCACACAAGCTTTGTTATACTGAGAATGTCCTTTGTTGCCTATATTAACCAATCAGAGCTCAGATTAATTAACTGCAGCAAAATAGAAGCTGAGCTGTGATTGGTTGCTATTGGCAGCCTGATAAATCCCCAGGCAACAGAAAGCCCTCCCCCTGACAGTATATATTAGCTCACACATACACATAATAGACAGGTCATGTGACTGACAGCTGCCGTATTTCCTATATGGTACATTTGTTGTTCTTGTAGTTTGGCTGCTTATTAATCAGATTTTTATTTTTGAAGGATAATACCAGACTTGTGTGTGTTTTAGAGCAATTATGTAGCGAGGTTGATGTATGTGTGGTGAAATGTGTGCTGAGGTTGGTATATGTGTTCAAGCACGTGGTAGTGTGTGGCACATTTTGTGTGTGTTCATATCCCCGAGTGTGGTGAGTATCCCATGTCCGTTCCCCACTTTAGCAACTGTACGGTATATACTCTTTGGCGCCATCGCTCTCATTCTTTAAGTCCCCCTTGATCACATCTGACAGCTGTCAATTTGCCTCCAACACTTTTCGTTTCACTTTTTCCCCATTATGTAGATAGGGGCAAAATTGATTGATAAATTGGAATGTGCGGGGTTAAAATATCGCCTCACAACATAGCCTATGACGTTCTCGGGGTCCAGACGTGTGAGTGTGCAAAATTTTGTGGCTGTGGCTGTGGCTGTAGCTGCGATGGTGCAGATGCCAATCCCAGACATACATACATACATACACACACATTCAGATTTATATATTAGATATCTTGTTAGGGTACTTTCACACTTGCGTTATTTTCCTTCCGTTACAATCCGCCCTTTTGGGAAACAGCGGAATCCGTTAACGGATTCCGCTGTTTCCCATAGACTTGTATGGTTGACGGATTGTACCAAAAGGAGCTGCGTTGCTTCCGCTGGGCGACGCTCCGTTGCTTCCGCCCAGCGGGAGGAACGCAGCATGTAACGTTATTTTGAGCAGCGGAATCCTCTGGATTTCACTGCGCATGCTCTTTTTTTTTTTTTTTTTTAAATCAAACTTTATTTTGGCTCGCGGTGGCCGAACGTTCAGCTGAGCGCCCGGCCGTCGGCAAGCGACAGCGCTCAGCTGAATGACCGGCCACCAGCATGCCCGGCCGCCGGCAAGTCACAGCGCTCAGCTGAGCGCCCGCCCGCCTGCATGCCCGGGCGCCGGCAAGTGACAGCGATCAGCTGATCACCCGGCGGCCGGCTGCAGGGAGCGATCAGCTGATCACCCGGCGGCCGGGAGCGATCAGCTGATCACCCGGCAGCCGGCTGCAGGGAGCGATCAGCTGATCACCCGGCGGCCGGCTGCAGGGAGCGATCAGCTGATCACCCGGCGGCCGGCTGCAGGGAGCGATCAGCTGATCACCCGGCGGCCGGGAGCGATCAGCTGATCACCCGGCGGCCGGGAGCGATCAGCTGATCACCCGGCAGCCGGCTGCAGGGAGCGATCAGCTGATCACCCGGCAGCCGGGAGCGATCAGCTGATCACCCGGCGGGCGGGAGCGATCAGCTGATCACCCGGCGGCCGGCTACTGGGAGCAATCAGCTGATCACCCAGCGGCCGGCTGCAGGGAACGATCAGCTGATCGTTCACTATAGTCTGCCGCTGGTAAAACCGGGAAAAAAAAAAAAAAAAAAATCAAAACGAATTGCGTTGTTTTGCAGCATCCGTTGCATCCGTTGTGTCACTATATGCAACACATCCGTTGCATCCGTTACACAACGCAATGCAACGGATACCGTTCAACGCAAGTGTGAAAGTAGCCTTAGTTACACAGGAGTTATATTTGTTTCCATTAGTCATAAATATGCATAAACTGCACAACTTTTTATCGCACCTGTATGAACCTACAGTAGAAAGCCAATTATCGCAACTTGCAGCTTCCACAGCAGAGTGTTTATTAGTATGGTCGGTCGGAGACACAATGGACCCGATGGTACAATTTTTTTGGAAACAAATTTAACTCCATTTTGTAAAAATGTTTTAGTTGTTTCATCCGTATTGAGTATGGGGAGATGTTTTTTGGTGATATTGATAATGGAAATATAATCAACACGGTAGTTGGTCCCTAGTAGTATTTTCCACTTTTTCTTTAGCCTTCAGAACTACTTCTCTTGAATATCCTCTACTAGTTGAAAAAAAAAAGGTTAATTCCAATTTGACTTTTCAGGAGAGATCGGCCCTGCAGGAGTTAAGAAGTAATCCTAACATTGTCAATAGAGGCTCGGATAAAGGTGGTTCTATAGTCGTACTTTACATTGATTTATATGAAAAAGAACTAATGAATATGCTAAATGATAGTGTCACATACGCCAAGATCTGACAGGACCCTACTGACAGTGTTAGGATTGCTCTAGAGCGACTTTTGGATGAGGGTAGACAATTAGGGATTATTAATGAAAAACAATACAACTATCATAGGGCGGCGTCACATGCTACGGTATATCAGGTGATATGTCGTCGGGGTCACGGATTCCGTGACGCACATCCGGCATCGTTAGAGATATCGTAGCGTGTGACAGCTACGAACCACTGTGAACGAGCAAAAATACTCACCTTATCATTGCTCGTTGACACGTCGTTCATTTTCATAAAGTTGTTCCTCCTTCTGCGCGCTGGTTGTTCGTCGTTCCCGAGGCAGCACACATCGCTATGTGTGACACCCCGGAAACGACGAACACAGCTTACCTGCGTCCCGCCAGCATTGCGGAAGGAAGGAGGTGGGTGGGATGATACCTCCTTCTAAACTCCGCCCCTCTGCTTCTATTGGGCGGCCACTGTGTGATGTCGCTGTGACGCTGAACGTCCCCCCCTCCTTCAGGAAGAGGATGTTCGCCACCCACAGCGAGGTCGTTCGGGAGGTAAGTACGTGTGACGGATAAACAACTTTGTGCGCCACAGGCTACAAATTGCCCGTGACGCACAAACGACGGGGGTGGGTGTTATCGCTCATGCGATCGTCCGATATATCGTCCCATGTGACGCCGCCCTTAGTCCCAAGTCCCCCTTAATTCCATTGTTTCACGCCATGCCAAAAACATATAAAGGTGGTTTTCCACCTGGGTTCAGACCTATTGTTTCAGGTGTGGAGTCTCTACTTGAGCACTTATCTGAATGGGTGTATAATAGATTACAGACCTTTTCTTGCGTTTCTCCAAGCTACGTTCGCGAGTCCAAACATGTGTTAAATGTTTTTTCTGGTTTTCATTGGAGTGGGGAGTGTAGCTGGGTTACTTGCGATATACAGAGTCTCTATACCTCTATTCCACATGATTTGGCAATTTTGTCTCTGTGAAACCTTTTGTGTAACTACAGCAATTTTTCAGAGAATCTGCAGCATTTTTTGATGGAAGCTACTTATTTTCTGTTGAAAAATATTTTTTTTATGTCTATGGGAAAGGTTTTTTTGCAGGTACGTGGCTGCGCCATGGGAGCGGAGTTCTCACCATCCCTTGCCAATATTTTTTAAACATGGTGGGAGGAAGAATACATTTTTACAATCCATAATCCTTTCTCCAGCAATATTGCAAGTTTTTTGAGATTTATTGATGACATCATCTTGGTCTGGAGTGGTGATGAAAGGGATGTTGAGAACTTTGTCTCCTACAGTATTTACGGAACAATCCATTTAATTTGCAGTTTACTTATGAGTTTAATACTAGCTGTATTTTATTTTTGGACATAATTTTTTTCCCAATGTTTCCACCAACAGGGTTTACTGCATGATCTTCCAAAAAAAAACTGCGGGCAATTGTCTCCTTCATGCTGGGAGCTGCCACCCCAGACATGTCATTAATAACATCCCTACTGGGGAATTTGCTAGGGCCAAAAGATGTTGACCTACTAAAACCGCATATCTCAATGAATGCAGTATTATTGAGAACAGGTTTGCTGGTAGAGGATATTCAAGAGAAGTGGTTCGGAAGGCTAAAGAGAAAATGGAAAATACTACTAGGGACGAACTTTTATTAAAAAAATCCTCCAAAATAAATGAATGTAATAGCATAGTCGTATTTTCTACTAAGTACAGTGTTGATTATAGTTCTATTATCAATATCATCAGAAAAATCTCCCCATACTCAATACGGATGAAACAACTAAAAAAATTTTACAAAATGGAGTTAAATTTGTTTCCAAAAAAAATTGTCCCAACGGGTCCATGGTGTCTCCGACCGACCATACTAATAAACACTCTGTTGTGGAAGCTGCAGGTTGTGATAATTGGCTTTCTACGGTAGGTTCATACAGGTGCGGTAAAAAGTTGTGCGGTTTATGCAAATTTATGACTAATGGAAACAAATTTAACTCCTGTGTAACTACTAAGATATATAATATAGATTTCTTCCTTAATTGTGGGATGTGCGGTGTAGTTTGCAGACTTCAGTACGTGGGGAGCACAAATTGTGCGCTCAGGAGGAGAATCTCTGAGCACGTGTATGATACCAATAATACCAGCAGTAGAAGCCCCTCGGGAGCCTCTCAGCATTTCATTAATGTACATGAGGGTAAATTAGATTTTTTTTTTGCGGTCAATGCTATTGAGAAAATTTCTGATCCTAAGAGAGGCGGGGATCCAAATAAAATACTCCACATCAAAGAAGCAAAATGGATTTTTATTCTTAATACCAGAGTTTCATTTGGGCTGAACTTTAGAAATGAATTGAATAACATTTATTAACCCATTTGCCACATTGGGGTTTTTTTTTGCCTTCCTCTGGATCAACATGTTAGGCTACGGGTTGAACTAGATGGACTTAGAGTCTCCCTTCAACCTTAAAAACTATGATACTATGATACTATGATTCTGGTTTTCTCAGGTGTAACATTATGTTAATTTCATGATGCTAATTAGTCCACATGCAATTGTTATTATGTCAGTTAAGGTTTGTACCTTTTTAAACTGTGTGTTCATCAACTAATGTTATGTGATCAAGGACGCTGCGATGTCCGAAACGCGTCTTTTTGTATGGTTGGCACCGCACCATATTGATGGCTATTTTAATGGAAATACAATAAGAGAAAGAATGAATTTTTATTATCTGGACTGGATGCTGGCATTTTTTTTCACTTGGATCTAGGAGTGGCCTGCCTTTCATGCACCGTCCGTGATTGTCTCCACTAGGTGAGCTGGTATTCCTGTGTTTATGGACTATTTTAGTATCTATGTATTTTCTTGTTGATAGAGAGGTTCTAATTCTGGCCCTATACAATTGAAGGTTTTCAGTCTCCCCCTTAAAGTATAAACAGCTGCCAATGTAAGGACAATTAGCATCTGGTTGATAGATGTAGGTAGGGGTTCCGTACGGTGGTCCACAACATGTGAGTGGGCCCCTATCCAGGTAACTCAGTTTACACCTGCGTTGGTGCCCCCCTAATCATACGCATATGGGAACCTTAGCAGATGATAATGCTGTTAACTGAAAATCTCTATACAAAGATTAAAGGGGTTGTCAACTACTTGGACAACCTCTCCTCATTACCCATGGGCATCCCCATAAAAATAAGAAAGCGTATACTCACCTCTAGTGCTGGCACAGTTCAACCGATGTCACAAGTTGCAATCCCGGGGCCCATGTGACATTGTTTTGACACGCGAGCCCAGAGACCAGTCAGTGCTGGCTTCCTTCTCCCCGACTTCATGTGGTTAAGTAGTTAATAGGAAGTGAGTGCCCCTATAACAATAATGCTTCTTAAGTGCCCACTTATCCTGAGTCCCCTCATATATAGTTCCAATGATACACATCATGATGGGCCACAGTTCCATACACACAGTATGATGGGAACCACAGTAGTCCCATACTGAATAATTGACCCAGTAGTCCCCACACTGCATGATAGCCACTCACACCATATAATGGCCCCTAGTAACCCCCCACTGTATGATAACCCCTAGTAGAATCATAGAGTTGGGAGGGACCTCTAAGATCATCTGGTCCAACCACCTGCCCACAGGAGGATCCACTGTATCATCCCACACAGATGTCTGTCCACCCTCTGTTTAAAGACTTCCATTGAACTCACTACCTCTTGTGGCAGCCTGTTCCACTCAGTAGCACCTCTACATTGCATGCATAAAGGCCCCCAAAAACTGTATGATGGCCCCTAATAGCATCCTAAAATGCATAATGGCCCCCAGTAGTGCCCCTACATTTTATGATGACTCGGAATAGCCCCCACACATTGTTTGACAGCCCCCACACACTGTATAATGGCTCCCAGTAGCTATCCTAAATGCACTAACCCTCGTGCCCCCCACATTGTATGATGGCCCCAAGTAGCCACCTCACATTGTATGATATCTCCCACACACTGTAAAACAACCACCCACCTTATGTGATTACCCTTAGTGGCCCCACACTGTTTGATAGACCCCAGTAGCCCACTACATTGTATGGCGGCTCAGAGTAGCCCTCACACACTGTATAATGGCCTCCAGTAGCCCCCACACACTCTATCATAGCCCCTAGTAACATGCAGACATTGCATGATAGTCCCCCAAATATATGATGTCCCCCAGTAGCACTCCATACTATATGATAGCCTCAGTAGCCCCCCATACTGTATGGTAAATTCCAGTAGCTAAACCACACTGAATAATTGCTCTCAGTTGCCCCCACCACGGTATGAAGGTTCCCAGCAGCCAACTATCAATGTAAGATGGACCCCAGTAGACCCCACATACTGTATTATGGCCCCCAGTAATTCCCATACATTGTATTATGGGTCCCACATACTGTGTTATTGAAGGAGCAGCGGGGGCTCTGCCGAGGCTGGGAGTTGTAGTTGTGTCCCCGACTGGCTCACTTCATGTAAAAGGGAAAAGGGTTGCAGGGGCGGAAAGAGGATGCCAGCCCCCAGGGATGCTGAGGAGTTTACCTCTGGATAAGTATACAGTCCCGATAAAGAAGAGACAGACTCCGGATTCTCATTTAACATCTTCACTATATTTAGTTGGTAGACATCTTCTTCCTCTAAGACAGGGCACTTCTTCTTTCCCAGACATATCCATTTTCTTGCTATTCTCACTATCCCAGCTGTCAGAGTTTTCCATCAGCCTCAATGTTACGGGGGGCTGTCTGATAATAACCTAAAGGAGTATCAGACAGTCAGGGTCCACCGTGCACAGACTCTGCTGCAGACTATGGCAGAGTGCAATACCTCTGTTAACTCACAGAAGGATATAATAAGTAAGTAAAGCAATTCCTCCCTTACTTGGAGGGTGTGTGGAATGATCTCTATTAATAATCACAGAGACAAAGGCAATGTGTGCGAAATGGCACCTACCTAGGTTCGCTCTTCTAGTGGTGCAAAAGAGACGAACAGCAGCGTAAGCCGCACAAAGCTCCTACCTGCGTACGCTCCACTAGTGTGCGAGGACACGAACCACTAGATATGGCACCTGCCTAGGTCCGCTCTTCTAGTGGTGCAAAAGAGACGAACAGCAGCGTAAGCCGCACAAAGCTCCTACCTCTGTTCGCTCCCCTAGTGTGCGAGGATACGAACAACTGCCAGACGCAGTATAAGGAACGTTACCCTAGCTGCAACGTCCACCTACGAGTCGAACCACAAGGCCCAGCCAGACCATGTGCCTCAGGCACCTGCCTATGTCCGCTCCCCTAAGAGGTAAGGATACGGACAGCAGCCGAAGCTGTAAGGTATAAGAACGCTACCCTGCCGGTAGCGCTCACCTAGCATAGACAGCGGAATGCCTAGAGGAACGCGCACAGAGCGTCTACTCTTATGCATGAACCAAGAGGACTGAGCGCCATGCGGCGTGTGTCAGGGTCTTATATAGACTCTGTGCCTCATCCAAGATGGAGGACACCAGAGCCAATCCGCTGCCAGAATGACAGGAGTGACGTCATGCTGGCCTATCACCGAGCAAGGCATCACAAGCACATGACCAGCGACCAATCGGCATAGAAGGTGTCAGAGACATGTGACCTCGTGTCAGCGATGATGTCACCCGCACATGTGCAATGGCTCCAAGATAGGACTTAGTCTCCGGCGCTCGCACATGTGCAGTAGCAAGAAATCTGGACTTAGTCTCCAGCGCTCGCACATGTGCAGTAGCAAGAAATCTGAACTTAGTCTCCAGCGCTCGCAGCAACCGTAACAGTACCTCCCCCTCAAGGGCCCCCCTCCCGGCGACGCAGGTAATCGGCAACTAAGTCGGGAGCATGGACAGCCTCCTCAGGCTCCCAAGAGCGATATTCCGGGCCGTAACCCTCCCAATCTATCAAGAAGAACCTGCGCCCTCTAACCATCTTAGAACCAACTGAGCTCGTACCTCATAGCTAGAGCGAGAAGAATCAGAGGCAGGAGAGTGCACTTCACGAGCGTGAGGTAAAATAGCCGGCTTTAGCAGTGAGACATGGAATTTGTCATGAATCCTAAGATGGACGGGTAACTTCAATTGGTAGACTACAGGATTTACCTGTCGTAGAACCTCATAAGGACCCAGGAAGCGAGGAGCAAATTTGACAGAGCTCACTCTAAGTCTCACGTGTTTTGCAGAGAGCCACACAAAGTCCCCTGGAGAAAAGACAGGAGCCGGGCGACGAAACCGATCGGACACCGTCTTCATACGGTCCTTAGCTGCTTGGATCGACTCTTGAGTCCGATCCCAAACCTCTCTGGCATTAGTTGCTCAGTCGGCCACAAGAGGAGGAGGTGCAGCAGCGGGAAAAGGTACCGGTACCCTAGGGTGTTGCCCATTATTGAGTACGAACGGTGTCTGCCCAGTGGCCTCAGCCAGCGAATTGTTAAGGGCAAATTCTGCCCAGGGTAGGAGGGAGGACCAGTTATCGTGGTTCTCAGCAACAAAGTGTCGAAGGTATATAATCATAGATTGATTGGTACGCTCAACCAAACCATTGGTCTCCGGATGGTATGACGAAGAGAGATTCAACTCAATTTGTAGAAGGCTACAAAGATCTCGCCAGAAACGGGAAGTAAATTGCGGGCCTCTATCACAAATGATACGATCTGGCATCCCGTGAAGCCTAAAGACATGCTTGAGGAATAGTTTGGCTAGTACCCTGGAAGATGGGATTCTCGATAACGGTACGAGATGAACCATCCGGGAGAAATGGTCCGTAATGACCCACACAAATCTATGTCCCTGTGAACATGGAAGATCACCCACAAAGTCCATGCCTACCACCTCCCATGGTCTATCTGGCACTGGTAAAGGATGCAAGAGCCCAGCCGGTCTCTGCCGTAATGGACGGTTGCGAGCACACGAGTAGCAGGAACCGACATATCTCTTGACGTGGCTGGCTAAGTGTGGCCACCAATACCACCTCTCCAGTAACTCTCGTGTCCGCCTAATACCAAAATGCCCACCCACCTTTGAGGTGTGGGCCCATGACAGTATATCATTCTGTCGATCAGGCGGAACAAAGGTCTTGCCCGGTGGGATTTGGTCTAACGTCACAGGGGAGAGCGTATGAAAAACCCTGGAGGGAAGGATAAGACGAGGTTCGTCAATCTCTTCCTGGGTAGAAAGCATAGAGCGAGACAGGGCGTCTGCCTTGTTATTCTTACTCCCAGACAGATAGTTGATGGAGAAGTGAAAGCGGGAGAAAAACAAGGACCAGCGGGCTTGGCGAGGATTCAGACGCTGAGCGGTTTGTAAGTACGTCAGATTCTTATGGTCTGTATAGACCTGGAAAGGATGTTTCGCTCCTTCCAGCAAGTGACGCCACTCCTCCAAGGCTAATCTCAAGGCGAGCAGTTCCCTATCCCCAATGGTATAGTTTCTCTCTGCCGGTGAAAAGGTTTTCGCAAAGAAGAAACACGGCCTTTTTCTACCTGCACCGTTCTTTTGATACAAGACCGCACCAGCACCCACTGAAGAGGCATCAACCTCTAAGAGGAAGGGCTTACTCTCATCGGGTCTTTGAAGAACGGGAGCAGTTGAAAAGTGTCTTTTTACTGCCTCAAAAGCCTGAGATGTCTCAGTAGACCAGGCTTTGGGATTAGCACCTTTCTTAGTCAAGGCCACCAAAGGGGCCACCAAAGTAGAAAAATGGGGTATGAACTGCCTGTAATAATTTATGAATCCTAAGAAGCATTGCACCGCCTTCAAGGAATGAGGTTCGGACCATTGCAGGACAGCAGAGAGCTTCGCAGGATCCATAGCCAGGCCCTCTTGTGAGATAATGTAACCCAAAAAAGGCAATGAGGACTGCTCGAATACACATTTCTCGAGTTTAGCAAACAATGAGTGCTCCCTTAAATGGGAAAGGACACGAACGACATCCTGACGATGAGTTTCCAGATCAGGAGAAAAAATCAGGATGTCGTCCAGATACACCACTACTGAGGATAACAGTAAATCCCTGAACACATCGTTTACGAAGTCCTGAAATACTGCGGGTGCATTACATAACCCAAAAGGCATGACGAGGTATTCATAGTGACCGTCTCGGGTGTTAAAAGCGGTCTTCCATTCGTCACCCTTTCGAATTCGTACCAAGTTATACGCACCCCGCAGATCCAACTTCGTAAAAACTTGAGCTCCTCTCAGTCTGTCAAAGAGCTCCGAAATTAAAGGTAATGGGTATTTGTTCTTTATTGTGATTGCGTTGAGACCCCTGTAATCTATGCAGGGACGCAAATCACCCTCTTTCTTCCGAACAAAGAAAAACCCAGCTCCCGCGGGAGAGACAGACTTACGAATGAACCCCTTCTCTAAACTCTCTCTTATATAGGTCGACATGGCCTCCGACTCAGGTATCGACAGGGGGTAAACCCTGCCTTTAGGTGGAACCGAACCTGGGATAAGGTCTATGGCACAGTCATACGGCCTATGGGGTGGAAGAACCTCAGCACCCTGTTTGGAGAACACGTCAGCGAAATCCAGATAGGGTGTAGGTATGGGAGAGAGATCAGTAGATGCAACCGCAATGACCTTAGGTGGTAAGGGAAGACATCAGGGCTGACATTTCGAACCCCAACTAATAATGCTGTCAGACTCCCAGTCAATGTGAGGAGCATGAGTCCGAAGCCATGGGAGACCCAGAAGGATGTCGTCTATACCCTCAGGCAAAACAAGAAAAGAAATCTCCTCTATGTGACCCTGAGACAGGGAAAGGCGCAAGGGAACTGTCCTCAATGTAATGGAGTCAGACAACATAGTTCCATTAACAACACGGACAGGAATAGGCGCCTCTAACATGATAGAGGGAATATTGTGTCCCTTTACAAATCCTGAGGACACAAAAGTCCCGTCAGCTCCGGAATCCACAAAAGCCATAATAGGCCATGTATTCTCAGATAACGAGAGCTGACCTGGGATACAACACTTAGAGGGTGCAGAAGACGTCTCTAGTAACCCCCCTCTAATGGTTACTAGGCCAGGGAGTTTCCCTGACGACTAGGACACTTGTTGGCATAGTGCTCAGCCTGACGACATACGTAATATATAGGAGGACCAGACTTGCGTAGTCTGGAAGACGTATGACCTAACTCCATAGGAGTGGGAGATGTTTCAGATGCTGAGGAAGATGGTAGTGGACCCTCAACAACTGGAATAGCCCGATGCTTAGGGCGTGAGGAAGAGACCTCGAGTCTACGTTCCTTATGGCGTACATCGATCCTCGTTGCTACTGTGATCAAGTCCTCCAGAGAAGCAGGGACCTCACGAGTAGCAAGAGCATCCTTGACATAGCCTGCCAACCCTCTCCAGAAGATAGGAATCAACACCTTCTCTGGCCAATCTAGTTCTGCCACCAGAGTTCTAAAAGCAATGGCATAAGAACTAGTGGATAACGAACCCTGAGATAGATCTAACAGTCTCAGGGCCGCATCATGGGTAACCTGCGGACCCATGAATACCGCCTTAAGAGCATCAAGAAAGTCTTGATGTCTCAGAGTAACCACATCAGAGCGCTCCCATAGGGGAGTCGCCCATTCTAAGGCTTTGTCCTGAAGTAAGGAGATGATAAAGCCTACTCTGGACCTCTCCGTAGAGAAGCGAGAAGAGTTGACCTCTAGGTGTATCTGACACTGACTAATGAAACCACGACATGATCTGGCATCGCCAGAATATCTGTTTGGCAGAGCAAGTCGAGGATCATGTGCAGATGTCACCATGGTCTGAGGTTTATCCTCTATACTCTTGAGCCGTGACTCAAGTACTTGTATGTAACGGTGTAACTGCTGATATTCTGCCATAACTGCCAGACCCTTGGCTCAGTCCTAATGTTACGGGGGGCTGTCTGATAATAACCTAAAGGAGTATCAGACAGTCAGGGTCCACCGTGCACAGACTCTGCTGCAGACTATTTTGTACAAAAAGGACCTGGCTCGACCACTATTATCAATAGGTGCTCTGGAGAAAAAAGTAATCAACAATAGCACATATACTCCGGCACACTGAGAGAAATGTATGAGAGAAGTCCAAAATGGTGCTCAAAAAATCATTTTTATTTTGTATTCTTATAGTATTCACCATCCAATGTTTCAACCCGAAGGTTTTCTTCAGGGACTGATTTTTTTACATACAAAAAAAGGAAAACACATTGTCATACATATGCAATATACATGGATATTATTACAGGAAAGGAAGACACATATGTTGCATTAGTAAGATGAAAAAACAAAAGAACAAAAAAACAAAAAAACGCAGAGAGCTCTCCACAGATATATACGTAAGGAGTTCCCATGGTAACAGGGATCACACTAATGAGATCTATAGGGTATGTTATGACGTAACAAAGAACAGAGATGGGTGACATACCTATGTCAAATTAGAGTAAACATTTTTCTGAATAGGTTTTCAGAGGAGCACCCAGGTGTATCAGGCAGATACGGAGAGTCTCATGTCAGAATTACGCTATGAGAATAAAGAGTACAAAATGTCAATACATATCACTGGATAAAGTACAGGAGGGAAAAATCCAGAAAGGGAAAAAGGGGGGGGGGGGGGATGGATAGCAGGGTATCAAGGGCATGCCTGTTGCTTACAAGGTGTCAAGTCATCAAGCAAAGTGGTAGGATATGGAGAAGAAAAGGACCAAGTCCGTCTAATGAACCAAACCGAGACATATATGAATACACAATATGGTATGGGGTTATTGTGATATAAGTATCATATGTGGGTCTACCTTGTGTATGTAAATCGGTGGGCCTAAGGTCTGGAATGTTATATTATTCACCAAGGGGGAGCCTTAGTGGGTCCGTGCTTATGTTGCTGTAGCAATAAGAATGAACAGATTGGTTAGTGCCCGCATGGGCTAGAAAGATATACCGCTTCTTGATATGAATGTCATCATTTGAGGTATGCTGTATCTCTATCCTACCTTCCCCCCTTTTTTAACAACTCTTTTTCTACAACATCTTGTGCTCATTAACTAACCACCTCTTCTTTCTATTTTCTCTGTTATCAGCCAATTTATGACCCTTGGGCATTTACCCTGAATACTAACGGTAACTACAATATTGCATGTAACATTTAATTTATTTGGGACCTCCTCTATGGTATCTATATTTATATTGGTGTTCATTCTACCCCATGTGGGATCCATTGAACTTGTTTATTGGTAGCGGTATATCTTTCTAGCCCATGCGGGCACTAACCAATCTGTTCATTCTTATTGCTACAGCAACATAAGCACGGACCCACTAAGGCTCCCCCTTGGTGAATAATATAACATTCCAGACCTTAGGCCCACCGATTTACATACACAAGGTAGACCCACATATGATACTTATATCACAATAACCCCATACCATATTGTGTATTCATATATGTCTCGGCTTGGTTCATTAGACGGACTTGGTCCTTTTCTTCTCCATATCCTACCACTTTGCTTGATGACTTGACACCTTGTAAGCAACAGGTATGCCCTTGATACCCTGCTATCCCTCCTCCCCCCCCCTTCCTTTTTCCCTTTCTGGATTTTTCCCTCCTGTACTTTATCCAGTGATATGTATTGACATTTTGCACTCTTTATTCTCATAGCGTAATTCTGACATGAGAATCTCCGTATCTGCCTGATACACCTGGGTGCTCCTCTGAAAACCTATTCAGAAAAATGTTTACTCTAATTTGACGTAGGTATGTCACCCATCTCTGTTCTTTGTTACGTCATAACATACCCTGTAGATCTCATTAGTGTGATCCCTGTTACCATGGGAACTCCTTACGTATATATCTGTGGAGAGCTCTCTGCGTTTTTTTGTTTTTTTGTTCTTTTGTTTTTTCATCTTACTAATGCAACATATGTGTCTTCCTTTCCTGTAATAATATCCATGTATATTGCATATGTATGACAATGTGTTTTCCTTTTTTTGTATGTAAAAAAATCAGTCCCTGAAGAAAACCTTCGGGTTGAAACGTTGGACGGTGAATACTATAAGAATACAAAATAAAAATGATTTTTTGAGCACCATTTTGGACTTCTCTCATACATTTCTCTCAGTGTGCCGGAGTATATGTGCTATTGTTGATTACTTTTTTCTCCAGAGCACCTATTGATAATAGTGGTCGAGCCAGGTCCTTTTTGTACAAAATTGACTCTTTTTTGATCTGTGCTCCCGCTTTCCCTAATTTTCTTACCCATGTCATTCACTACTTTTTCATACGGAGCTACAGAAGTGACGGACATACTTGCGAAAGTCACGATTCCAGACTCATTTTTATCTACCCCCTCTGAGGAAATACGCACCCGCGATTATGAGAAAGAACTCAGAAAACGGACCGCTTTTGAATTACATTGTGCCACTTTGGCACAGTATCATAAAGTGCAACGGATACCTAGGGGATTAAGGGTATCCCTTAGACCTACTCTGTTTGCTGAAAATGCCGATTACTGCTCTAAATTTGAGAGCATACTAAATAAATGTTCCATGGACATAATTATTTTGACTATAGAATTCCTGCAAAAGGAGATTGAAGAACTTGGCTCCATGATTCGATCCATTGAAGACCAGTTTGCAAACAGCCTACCTATCGCTGAATGGGACAGGATCCGGCAAAAGACTAAAGAGACCATTGCTGACCTCCAAAAGACCCTGCAAGACAGGAAACGCCAAAAGTTCATCCGTGACCAGGAGGATTACTCCAAGGACCGTATATATAGGTGGCGGTCATCAGACAACTACCCCAGACGACCACCTGGCCCCTCTCGATATTCAGCTTCTTCAGGCTCGGACAGTGAATCATACTTCTCTCGACCCTCCAATTTTTTAGATCAAAGACAGACATCAAGAGGGCGACCAGGAGGGGGAAGAGGAAAAACCTACACACCATATCGAGTACAGACTCGTTCACAGGTATGACCAATTTGGTGTTTAATATTTCTTCATACAATCTTTCCCTTATTGAGACACAGGTATTACAAAAAGGCTTGACGTTCTGTCCTACCCCTTCTTTTGACACCTTCCAGTTAGATCAGGAACTTAGGCGGTTCTATAGGACATTGCGACTTAAGGCCCACTTTTCGGACACCAAAACTGACACACTGCCGTCTAGTACCAATAACAATCTTGGCTCATTTACTCTACATAATCTCAATCTCAGACAACCGAGTAAATTCAACCCCCCCAGACATTATCATCCCATAGAGACCTATATATCGCTGGTCTCTAGGGATATTGATATGACTCTTAGGTCAATTGAGAAAGGAGATTATAGAGTAAAAAGTAACATCACGCCGGAAGAACATATAGCTATACGTACATTAAAAAACAACACCAATATCATCGTAAAACCGGCCGACAAGGGAGGAGCCATAGTAGTTCTAGACAAGTCATACTACGTCTCCGAAATCCTCACACAATTGGAGGATAGGACTACGTATTTACCCATCTCTAGGGACCCTACTAGGGAAATACAAGTTAAGATAAAGGACATAGTGGACTACCACCTACTACACGGCACTATAGATAACAAACTAGCAGAATTTCTGATTAAACCTGATCCGGTCATACCAGTGTTTTACACCCTGCCTAAAATTCACAAGAACTTGCGGTCACCCCCTGGCCGTCCTATCGTCGCGTCCACCGACTCGGTGTTGTCACCCCTGGCCATTACCATAGATAGGGTTCTCACACCATTAATCCCTACTATACCATCATACCTTAGAGACACATCAGACTTCCTTGGACACTTACGCCTATTGTCTACCATCCCAACTGAGAGTTTACTGGTCACACTAGATGTAAACAGTTTATACACTAGTATCGAACACACAGACGGGATTCAAGCGGTGGACTGGTTCCTCGATTTACAGGGCTCTTTTACCACCACTCAACATTCGTTCTGTATGGACCTCATCCATCTAGTATTAGGTAACAATTTCTTCATGTTTGAAGATGCGTTTTTTCTACAGCGCAGGGGCACTGCCATGGGGTCCAACATGGCACCCCCGTACGCCAATATTTACATGGCGCATTTTGAGGCCCTGTATGTATATGAGAATCCCTTATGGAAGAAACACTCAGTACTATGGAAGAGGTTCATAGACGATATTTTCATGATTTGGCATGGCAATCTTTCCTCCTTGAACACCTTCTTTCAGCAGATCAATACATACAGGACGGGCTTGACGTTCACCATACACCATGACCCTCGTTCCATCAGCTTTCTTGATACTCTCATACAAATCTCACCCGAAGGACGGATTGATACCGACCTTTTTGTAAAATCGACGGACAGGAACAGTCTCCTCCATTTTTCGAGCTGTCATCCAGCTCATACCAAAAAAGCTCTTCCCATCTCACAACACAAAAGAGTGGAAAGAATTGTGTCCGACCCTGACAAGCGTGAGTTGAGACTCCAGGAAATGGGCTCTAAATTCATGTCCAGAGGCTATCCAGCCCACATAGCTAACAACCGCAGGTCACGGTCTGACACAACACGAGCCGATACTCCCCGCCTGGCGTGTGTCAATACCTACCACCCATTTTCACCATTGATCAAAGGCATTATTGCAAAACATTGGCCACTATTACATACCTCATATCCCACAGTGTCCGAGTTTTCTCAGCCTCCTTTATTTTGCTACAAGAGATCCAAGAACCTAAGAGACAACCTAGTGAGGGCAGATATTGGGTCATCCACAAGAGTATCACGCCAAACCTTCTTGGGAACCCCTAAGGTTGGTAATTATCCTTGTTTACATTGTTTACAGTGTAATAACCTGACTCGGGGAGACACGTTCACCCATCCTCATACTGGCAAAGTATTTCATATTCGTGATTACCTGACATGTGACTCCTCATTCGTGATATATCTCATAAAGTGTCCTTGTGGTCTCGGATATGTTGGGGAAACCACCCAGCATATCCGAGACCGGATCAACAAGCATAAATCGACCATCCGCTGCCAACAAGTATTACTACCTATTCCACATCATTTTGTGACACATGGACACACCGTGGCCCAACTCAAATATCAAATTATTAAACATGTACCTCCGATAAGAAGGGGTGGTAACAGGATTAGAACCCTCAAACAACGTGAGGCCTTTTGGATACACACTTTGAGAACCCTGGAACCCAACGGGTTAAACAGGGAATATGATGTAATCTACTAGCTCTTTTTATTGTATTCATGTTTGCTTCAAGAACCCTGGAACCCAATGAGTTAAATGGGGAATAGGATAGAACCTGTTAGCCTCATTGTATTTCTGTTTGCTTCCTATTTGTACTCGTATATCTCACCTCTTATGGTTGAGTGTGAGATATATACATATGTGTATGTATACATTGTACAGATATACAATCATGTAGGGATGTAACTGTTTAACTGTACATGCCAGCTATAAATTACTAACTCTTCTCCTTTTACCCTTAGGTCTCTCATGTCCCCTGATCGCACCTGTTTCCAGCACGTCACCTTCACTATATCGTTCACTTTGGTATGGTTTGTATAGTGACACTGTCCCCCACTGTTCTAAACTCACGTTCACTGTAGCGCGTGCGCGGGGTGCCCTGCCCTGCGCGCGTTCACGAGGCGCGGCGTCATACTGGCGTCCCGCCCCGTTGGGCTCGCGCCGGCCGTGTGCCTCGATATACACGCGCTCAGGCTTCCTTAGGCACTGACGCGAGCGCTCTGCCTTCCGCGCATGCGCGGGGCGGGGGCGCCGAGACCTCGGCGTCCTGCTCCACCGCGCATGCGCGGGGCATTGCGTCATCGCGTACACGTCCGCAACATGCTCACAGGTGCGTTCCACGCCACACAGCAAGTGGACGCCCCTTTTCATAGTAAAAAATAGCAACAAAAAGAGGACAATGTCCTCCAAAAATTAAGTATTACTCACAGCAAGTTGGGCTGTAGTGTGTACATCGCCCAGGCCAAAAGCTAATGCTCTACCAGGATACAGCTAAACCCCCACTAATGTGGAAGCGTCACAGGTGCAGGAGAAGCAGATCACACACACACCTCCATGGAATGGAGGGGAGGCGAATGCTAGATGATAAAACTGCACACAAGTGGCTTGCATAGAGCGCTGTTCACATGCAGATGGCACAGTCACAAACCCGCAGCCTATTAGGTGACGCCCTTCTATTAGATCAGGCGGGCTGCCAAGCCGTACCCCACTGTGTATCATGCACGGACAGACACTCTACATTGCAAGGCCCAACAGAAAGGGGCCTGGCTGTATCCTGTACAAACAAAAAAAATGAGGTTTTTGTTGGTATTTATGGCCATAAAACGTAAGCCTACACCCTCGTCACGGGACCTCATGTCTGTAGGTCCCTACACTAAATATAAAAAATAGCAACAAAAAGAGGACAATGTCCTCCAAAAATTAAGTATTACTCACAGCAAGTTGGGCTGTAGTGTGTACATCGCCCAGGCCAAAAGCTAATGCTCTACCAGGATAAAGCTCCTGTGACGAGGGTGTAGGCTTACGTTTTATGGCCATAAATACCAACAAAAACCTCATATTTTTTTGTTTGTACAGGATACAGCCAGGCCCCTTTCTGTTGGGCCTTGCAATGTAGAGTGTCTGTCCGTGCATGATACACAGTGGGGTACGGCTTGGCAGCCCGCCTGATCTAATAGAAGGGCGTCACCTAATAGGCTGCGGGTTTGTGACTGTGCCATCTGCATGTGAACAGCGCTCTATGCAAGCCACTTGTGTGCAGTTTTATCATCTAGCATTCGCCTCCCCTCCATTCCATGGAGGTGTGTGTGTGATCTGCTTCTCCTGCACCTGTGACGCTTCCACATTAGTGGGGGTTTAGCTGTATCCTGGTAGAGCATTAGCTTTTGGCCTGGGCGATGTACACACTACAGCCCAACTTGCTGTGAGTAACCCTTTTCATAGTATAAATAGCCCACCCCCTGGCATTACCGCGTCACCTGACGCTCCACCTGTGGATTCCTCACTATCAAGGTATGTACCAGCTTCCACAACGCCTAGTTCCTACACATATTGTGTCTAACTCCCTCTCGCCTCTTCCCATAGAGCCTTTGGCCAGCTCACGGTTTATGCAATTTGCACAGCCTGTTAGGGAGGTATGTTGTGTCGCTATCTATACACCTTACACTGCTTACTATCTTATGCTCCTTACACTGTCCCCTTATCAGTTGTAGCAGGTTACACTCTTTCAAAAGCATGACCCCTGATACATGACCCTGAACTTACTTCAGATCTATATTCCATGACGTTCTTGATATGAATGTCATCATTTGAGGTATGCTGTATCTCTATCCTACCTTCCCCCCTTTTTTAACAACTCTTTTTCTACAACATCTTGTGCTCATTAACTAACCACCTCTTCTTTCTATTTTCTCTGTTATCAGCCAATTTATGACCCTTGGGCATTTACCCTGAATACTAACGGTAACTACAATATTGCATGTAACATTTAATTCATTTCGGACCTCCTTCATGGTATCTATATTTATATTGGTGTTCATTCTACCCCATGTGGGATCCATTGAACTTCTTTATTGGTAGCGGTATATCTTTCTAGCCCATGCGGGCACTAACCAATCTGTTCATTATTATTGCTACAGCAACATAAGCACGGACCCACTAAGGCTCCCCCTTGGTGAATAATATAACATTCCAGACCTTAGGCCCACCGATTTACATACACAAGGTAGACCCACATATGATACTTATATCACAATAACCCCATACCATATTGTGTATTCATATATGTCTCGGCTTGGTTCATTAGACGGACTTGGTCCTTTTCTTCTCCATATCCTACCACTTTGCTTGATGACTTGACACCTTGTAAGCAACAGGTATGCCCTTGATACCATGCTATCCCTCCTTCCCCCCCCCTTTTTCCCTTTCTGGATTTTTCCCTCCTGTACTTTATCCAGTGATATGTATTGACATTTTGTACTCTTTATTCTCATAGCGTAATTCTGACATGAGAATCTCCGTATCTGCCTGATACACCTGGGTGCTCCTCTGAAAACCTATTCATAAAAATGTTTACTCTAATTTGACATAGGTATGTCACCCATCTCTGTTCTTTGTTACGTCATAACATACCCTGTAGATCTCATTAGTGTGATCCCTGTTACCATGGGAACTCCTTACGTATATATCTGTGGAGAGCTCTCTGCGTTTTTTTGTTTTTTTGTTTTTTTGTTCTTTTGTTTTTTCATCTTACTAATGCAACATATGTGTCTTCCTTTCCTGTAATAATATCCATGTATATTGCATATGTATGACAATGTGTTTTCCTTTTTTTGTATGTAAAAAAATCAGTCCCTGAAGAAAACCTTCGGGTTGAAACGTTGGACGGTGAATACTATAAGAATACAAAATAAAAATGATTTTTTTGAGCACTATTTTGGACTTCTCTCATACATTTCTCTCAGTGTGCCGGAGTATATGTGCTATTGCTTCTGCTGCAGACTATGGCAGAGTGCAATACCTCTGTTAACTCACAGAAGGATATAATAAGTAAGTAAAGCAATTCCTCCCTTACTTGGAGGGTGTGTGGAATGATCTCTGTTAATAATCACAGAGACAAAGGCAATGTGTGCGAAATGGCACCTACCTAGGTCCGCTCTTCTAGTGGTGCAAAAGAGACGGACAGCAGCGTAAGCCGCACAAAGCTCCTACCTGCGTTCGCTCCACTAGTGTGCGAGGACACGAACCACTAGATATGGCACCTGCCTAGGTCCGCTCTTCTAGTGGTGCAAAAGAGACGAACAGCAGCGTAAGCCGCACAAAGCTCCTACCTCTGTTCGCTCCCCTAGTGTGCGAGGATACGAACAACTGCCAGACGCAGTATAAGGAACGTTACCCTAGCTGCAACGTCCACCTACGAGTCGAACCACAAGGCCCAGCCAGACCATGTGCCTCAGGCACCTGCCTATGTCCGCTCCCCTAAGAGGTAAGGATACGGACAGCAGCCGAAGCTGTAAGGTATAAGAACGCTACCCTGCCGGTAGCGCTCACCTAGCATAGACAGCGGACTGCCTAGAGGAACGCGCACAGACAGAGCGTCTACTCTTATGTATGAACCAAGAGGACTGAGCGCCATGCGGCGTGTGTCAGGGTCTTATATAGACTCTGTGCCTCATCCAAGATGGAGGACACCAGAGCCAATCCGCTGCCAGAATGACAGGAGTGACGTCATGCTGGCCTATCACCGAGCAAGGCATCACAAGCACATGACCAGCGACCAATCGGCATAGAAGGTGTCAGAGACATGTGACCTCGTGTCAGCGATGATGTCACCCGCACATGTGCAATGGCTCCAAGATAGGACTTAGTCTCCGGCGCTCGCACATGTGCAGTAGCAAGAAATCTGGACTTAGTCTCCAGCGCTCGCAGCAACCGTAACACTCCTCATTTACCGGTCCCTTTCCCTGTGAATATGGGTGCTCTGGCCATGCTGACCTCCCTCTTCCTAGGGAACCTCAGCAACATTCCTTCCTGCTAATCCTTAAACAACAGGACAACTTCACTACTCTCAAGTCTCCTTCCTTCTCTAACTAGTGCCCTCATCACTCTGCTCAACTCTCCCTTCCCCCTCCTGCAAACAACTCTGGGGACCCTGTGCTATCTAATGGTGAGCTGCGTAACTACACCCCAACTCACCTTTCTATCTAGCTCCTGTCACTCCCTTACATTAGCTCCGGTCACACCCTTACATTCCCCCCTCTTTATCCCTGGCCGTCCCCGGCTATGTGCCACCTGCAAGAAAACATGACAATAAAATGAACAATTGTTTTTAATACTAATGCAAAAAGTAAAAAAGAGCCCTTAGGTGGAATGGGGTGGGCAGGATGGGATGGGGCAGGGGCCAGGGGCAAAAACATAGGAAGAAGGGCAGTCCATGTTGGGGCAATTAGGGGCCAAAAAGATGAAAAGGGGCAAAAACACTGGGGCAAAAACAAACAAAAACGTCCTTGGCCGAACCGGCCACGAGGGGCATGTCCATCCCTCTTCAACTTTTCTTCTAAACAACAAGCAACTGTTCTGTCAATTCCAACCACGAGGGGCATTAAAAATCCCTCACTTCCATAACAAACAGGCCTCTTCCGGCCAACACGAAAATCAACTTGACAAAAGCCCAAGACCCTCAACTGCTTCAGGGAGAATTTCAAAAACTGGTCTCCCTTGGACACAACAAAAGTCCAGTCTCTTTCATTCTCCATCAGCTGTTTTCTTACCAGCGGCCCATTTCTTCTTCCACAGTTCATATGTTTGAGGAGACACAGGGCATTGGCATCTCCAAGGTCTGTCTGGGTTACTCAAGCAATCAGCCTCCTCCTCCGGGTCTACAAGCGGCTCCACACCTCCCGCAGCACTCTCCAGTTACACCTGTCCAATGCGGTTGCAATGTACAACCATAGAGAGAGCTGCCGCTGTGGACAGGACTGCTGAGGATCCCACAGCCTCCCACACTGTATGTTGGGACCTCTGGTACTCCTCCTGTGAAGTTCCAGCCCCTTGGTTTGCAGCTCTTTTGGCTTCTGTTGCTCGCCGGCAGGGCTCTCACCTCTCTGCTTCAGTAGTGGGTCGGGCTACCTCTACCGCATACCACCCCTTGCGGGAGTGCAATTTTAGGAATGTGACCCTTTCTCTCACATACACGGTCTACAGTCTGGAGGGAAGAGATAGCCTGTAAACCATGGCCCGGTTCACATAGATCTGATCCCCGGTGTACTCCTCCTCAATAAAACCATAGCCCTTTATCTGATTAAATGTCACCACCCAGCTGGATGAGCATTGGTCATCAAACTCCCTTGCTTTAGGGCCCTCCATCCACTCTCGGGCCAGACCATCCACCTGCCTTTCTTTTTGTAATCACCTCTGCTTTAAGGGCCCGGAGTGTGTGAATCTCCTCCCAGGGTTTCATAGGGGGTTCCGTTTTCACTGCAGATTCCGGCCTGTACTTGCCGCATGGTAATGGCTGTGAAGCGTCTTCCGGCAGACTTTTCAAGGGAATTGTGTCTAGTGAATGCAGGAGCATCGCCCCTCCCCTCTCGTGCCGGGGAGCAGGCGCAGACACTGCGCCCCATCAGGACCAGGGCACCACCGCCCTACCTGCCCACTAGCCGGTTCTTCTTCCTCTTCCTCCCCCTCCGATTCCAAGTACATCTTTTCCACAGCTGGCAATTAAGTGTCCTCAACTGGGGCTTCTGCTTCTTCCGGCTCTTCCATCACCAGCTGGGACCAGCATTGCACTTTCAGTTCTGCGCACATCAGGTCCAGGGCAGGGTATGCGGTGGCAGCCCAGTTCACAGAGACTGGCATGTTCACTTCTGCATTGGGAGGGTGCCGGGGTCGGTCGCTCGCTGCTCCGGGAGTGGTGAGCTGGATGACATTTGGCATCTCACTGCTTTCTCTGGCACCTTCCATGCTATCTCCGGCGCTTGTCCTGTTTCTTCACCGCCTCACAGAAAATGGCGTTGGCCAGAACGGGGGCACGAACTTCCTTCTAACCAGGGCCTGCCTCTTGCATTGCCAGCCCCCTGCCACGTCACCCGTCCATCTTCTTGGCTGCACACGCAGCCATGCATCCGGTCCCCACTGGATCTTGCTTACTCCTAGGTGTTTCTTCCACGGCCGTGCCCCGCTCATTCGGACGCTGTTACGGGGGGCTGTCTGATAATAAAACCCAAAGGAATATCAGACAGTCAGGGTCCACTGTGCAAAGACTCTGCTGCAGACTATGGCAGAGGATAAGGGGTATATAAGTGTGCCACTGTAAATAGTAATAGCACAAGTGCAGAGTGCAATACCTCTGTTAAACTCACAGAGGAATATAATTAGAAAATAAAGCAATTCCTCCCTTACTTGGAGGGTGTGTGGTATGGTCTCTGTTAATGGTCACAGAGACAAAAGCAGTGAGTGTGAAATGGCACCTACCTAGGTCCGTTCCTCTAGTGGTGCCAGGAGACGGACAGCAGCGTAAGCCGCACAAAGCTCCTACCTGCGTTTGCTCCACTAGTGTGCGAGGACACGAACCACTAGATATGGCACCTACCTAGGTCCGCTCATCTAGTGGTGCAAAAGAGTCGGACAGCAGTGTAAGCCGTACAAACTCCTACCTGCGTTCGCTTCACTAGTGTGCAAGGACACGAACCACTAGATATGGCACCTGCCTAGGTCTGCTCTTCTAGTGGTGCAAAAGAGACGGACAGCAGCATAAGCCGCACAAAGCTCCTACCTCTGTTCGCTCCCCTAGTGTGCGAGGATACGAATAACTGCCAGACGCAGTATAAGGAACGTTACCCTAGCGGCAACGTCCACCTACAAGTAGAATCACAAGGCCCAGCCGGACCATGTGCCTCAGGCACCTGCCTATGTCCGCTCCACTAAGAGGTAAGGATACGGACCGCAGCCGAAGCTGTAAGGTATAAGAACGCTACCCTGCCGGTAGTGCTCACCTAGCATAGACAAAGAGATGCCTAGAGGGACGTGCACAGAGCGTCTACTCTCATGCATGAACCAAGAGGACTGAGCGCCGGGCAGCATGCGTCAGGGTCTTATATAGACTCTGTGCCTCATCCAAGATGGAGGACACCAGAGCCAATCCGCTGCCAGAATGACAGCAATGACGTCACGCTGGCCTATCACCGAGCAAAGCGTCACAAGCACATGACCAGTGACCAATCGGCATAGAAGGTGTCTGAGACATGTGACCACGTGTCACAAGCACATGACCAGCGGCCAATCAGCTTAGAAGGTGTCAGAGACATGTGACCTCGTGTCAGCGAGGATGTCACCCGCACATGTGCAATGGCTCCAAGATAGGACTTAGTCTCCAGCGCTTGCACATGTGCAGTAGCAAGAAATCTGAACATAGTCTCCAGTGCCACAGCAACCGTAACAGACGCCTTCTGCTTCAGGACGGACCTCTTCTTAGGTGCCTCCCCTCTGCAGGCCAGGTAAGTTTTCATGCCACTAAGCGCCATTGCCTCCCACGATGGGCTGGGTCTCTCTCCATCCAGTCACTCACCGCCATCTTGAGGCTTGCAGCGCCGTCCACCATTTTGTGTTTCAATGTATCTGTCGCGGGCGGGGGACAGATCACAACCAGGGGGCCCCTAGAGGCACTCGATCCGAGCGGTGGCTGTGGCTCGAGTGGCAGCCGGATCTGGGGCTCGCGCAGCGGTCCGTCGCCCATGAGTGAAAAGAGATTATTTACAGGGGATAGTCTTTGTCAGTGACGCACCCATGGGTTGCGGTAAGGGATGGTGACACCGCCGCTGCTTTGTATGTTGGTGTCCAGGGCTGATGGAGCGGGGCAGCAAGGTGGGATCCCCTCCACAGGTAGGGGAGGTGTAGTCCCGGGGCCCAGGGTAATGTGAGAGGTTGCAGGGAGCAGGAAACTCACAGTTCGGTTGTCGTGGTGCTGGATGAGCTGCTGATGATTTGGACGGTCAGTAACCACACACAGTCTGTATTGTAAACCAAATTGCCAATGGCCGGTCACCATTGGCGGGTGTCTTCGGGTCCCACACCCGGATATACAGCCATGGGCCCTTTCTTACACACTCTGTCTGTCTCTTTCTTGTCTGGACTAGTCCGCTTGAACAGCCTCTGGACTGGATCCCTTCTCTCGGCACCGGCGGGCTACAACCCTGCCCCGGTCGGCCTCAGGTTCCCCATGACCGGATCTCCGTGCCTGTGGCCCTCACTGCCACCTAGTCCGGTAGTCCAGGGCTCCAACCCCGACTACCAACCTCTCCAGGGAGCTCCAACTCCCTCCTGTCAGCTCTTCACTGACTACAGCTCAAAACTCAAAAAACTCTGCTCTGTCACTTCCAAGCTCTTCTCAATCCCTCCCATTTTCCTGGGGAGGGGGTGAGTAGGGCCTGATTGGCTGGTGTATATCTGTATGGGGACTGTGTTGGTGCCAAGGAGGAGAATGGCCTGCACTTTGGTGGATTTGTGCAGGCTCTCTGACAACCTGGTTTTGCCAGGGCGTCACATATCTACGTCACAGTTCTGTATATCACCAACTGTTAAGTCCATTTGCGGCGTCTCTTGCAACTGCTTTTCTTCAGATGCTCCATTTTCAGCGTCAGGGGTCTCTTCTTCCCAGCTTTCATGCAAGGCGATCATATCCTGCCAACTACGCCAAACTGAAGGAACCGGCGGGGCTCTGCCGAGGCTGGGAGTTGTAGTCGTGTCCCCGACCGGCTCACTTCATGAAAAAGGGAAAAGGGTTGCAGGGGCGGAAGGAGGATGTCAGCCCCCAGGGATGGTGAGGAGTTTACCTCTGGATTAGTATACAGTCCCGATAAAGAAGAGGCAGACTCCGGATTCTCATTCAACATCTTCGTTTTATTTAGTTGGTAGACACCTTCTTCCTCTGAGATAGGGCACTTCTTCTTTCCCAGACATATCCATTTTCCATTTACTTGCTATTCTCACTTTAACGGCTGTTAGAGTTTTCCATCGGCCTCCTGGTTTACCGGTCCCTTTAACTGCAAATACGGGTACTCTGGCCATGCTGACCTCCCTCTTTCCGGGGAACCTCAGCAACATTCTTTCCTGCCAGTCCTCAAACAACAGGGCGACTTTCCTTCTCTAACTAGTGCCCTCCCCACTCTACTCAATTCTCCCTTCCCCCTCCTGCAAACAACTCTGGGGACCCTGTGCCCTCTAGTGGTGATCTGTGAACCTACATCCCAACCCACCTTTCTATCTAGCTCCTGTCACCCCCTTACATTAGCTCCGGTCACCCCCTTACATTATGAACCCCAGTAGACCAAACAGACTGTATTATGGTACCCAGCAGCCTCCACACACTGTATTATAGCCCCCAGTAACCCCCGCAGACTTTATTATGGCACCCAGCAGCACCCCCCCACCCCCCACACACATGCACTATATGATAGCCCCAAGTAGCTCCCACACTGTATAATAGTGTACAATAGTCAGGCCTCACAGTACTAATATAATGGAAAAACAAACAAACATACTCATCTAAGCCTGGATCCAGTCAAGACTGCCGGCAGACATGATGAAAAGGTTGGCGGATCAACCAGGTGGCATGCAGAAGTCGGCACATGCAGAAGTCTCCCTGCATTACCACAGTCTTTAACTGTTTTTAATATGCTGATACAGTTTAGGGTGGTGATAGCTCCGGGAGGGCCTTGTAAGTGCAGGGCCCAGGGCAACCACCCCCTCTCTGGCCCCCCAAAAAGACAGTTACACTCTGAAATGCTAAAGCATGCAAACAATGAATGCAAAAATATAGATATGCATTACTTCTTAAGGAAATATTTGCATGCTTTAGCATTTCAGAGTGCAACTGTCTTTTTTTTATATTATTCAGGTACTAGCTGTAGTACCCGGCGTGGCCCAAGATAGTAACTGTCTCTTTCCCAGTCTCTGTCTGTCTGTGTCTGTCTATCTGTCTCTATCTGTCTGCCTATGTCTGTCTCTGTCTGTCTCTGTGTGTCTGTAGCTCTGTCTGTCTCTTTCCCTGTCTGTCTCTGTCTGTCTGTGTGTCTGTCTTTATCCATGTGTGTCTCTGTCTATCCATGTCTGTCTGTCTGTGTCTATCTCTCTGTCTGTGTCTATCTCTCTGTCTGTCTCTGTATCAGTCTCTCTGTCTGTCTCTATCTCTATGCTTTCTTATTTGCATACTTCCCAGGGGGCGTTGCTCTAGAATCACTGCGTTGAGAAACACGTGATGGTGTCTCCGCAGTGGATATGTTGATCTCCCTAAGGTCAACAATGCTTGCTTAAGTAGTCTTTTACTAGGCATTGCCCCCACTAGCCAGATTCCTACTCCACACTGATGAGGGGCAAATACCCCGAAACGGCTGTCTGTGGATGGATACCATGTTTGGTATAGGTGGCCTCCTTGACTGGAGACTGCCCTTCCCGTGGTTGTTCCTTCCCGGTGAAAGACCTGGCTAGTTTCCTGGCAGCGTTGAGAAACACGTGATGGTGTCTCCGCGGCTTTCTTATTTGCATACTTCCCAGGGGGCGTTGCTCTAGAATCACTGCGTTGAGAAACACGTGATGGTGTCTCCGCAGTGGATATGTTGATCTCCCTAAGGTCAACAATGCTTGCTTAAGTGTTCTATCTCTGTGTCTGTCTGTCTGTCTCTCTGTGTCTGTCTGTGTCTGTCTGTCTCTGTCTCTATCTCTGTCTGTCAGTCTTTTCTCGTCTGTCTCCTTCCCTGTCTGTCGCATTCCCCATCTGTCTCTGTCTCATACCCTGTCTCTGTCTCTTTCCCTGTCTCTGTCTCTTTCCCTGTCTCTGTCTCTTTCCTTGTCTCTGTCTCTTTCCCTGTCTGTCTCTTTCCCTGTCTCTGTCTCTTTCCCTGTCTCTGTCTCTTTCCCTGTCTGTCTCTTTCCCTGTCTGTCTCTTTCCCTGTCTGTCTCTTTCCCTGTCTGTCTCTTTCCTTGTCTATTTCTCTTTTCCTGTCTCTTTCCCTGTCTCTGTCTCTTTCCCTGTTTCTGTCTCTGTCCCTGTATCTGTCTCTTTCCCTGTCTCTGTCTCTTTCCCTGTCTGTCTCTTTCCATGTCTGTCTCTGTCTGTCTCTCTGTCCGTCTCTTTCCCTCTCTGTCTGTGCCTGTCTCTTTCCCTGTCTGTCTCTGTCTGTTTGTCTCTGTCTGTCTGTCTCTTTCCCTGTCTGCCTCTTACTCTGTCTGTGCCTGTCTGTCTGTCTCTTTCTGTCTCTCTACATCCGTCTCCCCACCGACATTATTATTAGCTCACACATAAGCTTCTTATACTATGAATATTTTTCGTTAATATAGTAACCAATCACAGCTCCTATTATATAACCTGTAGCTAACAGCTCCATTGACTTTAATGCAGGCAGGATTTTTGTAGAGTAACTGTAAAGCGTGAGGTTAAATTTTCCTGTTAAAACATAGTCTATGACTTTCCCTGGGTCACATGGGGTGTCTGTGCAAAATTTTGTGATTGTAAATGCGATGGCTCGGATTCCTTTAGTGGACATTCACATACACACACATACATACACTCCGCTTTATATATTAGATGTCATGTTCAATTTTGCACCTGTTCAGACTGCATTTTGGGAGTGCCGTCAGTCTTTTTGTCTAGATTATGGAGTCATGCCTTCTGACTGTGTGCCCCTTTTCCATTAACCACAGGTGATTTTATTCTCCAGTAGCAGGTTCCTACATTCCCATACACATGGAGGCTTGTAACCCAGAGAGAGGCTTCAGTTTAGTGTAGCTTCCCAAAAAGGAGATATGCCTTGACGTGGCTACTGGACAGATATAGAAATGGCTATTTTTGTTTGCTAAATATCTTAATTTTTCCTAGATTTCCTTAAGCAGTAATGCACATCTATATTCTTGCATTCATGGTTTTCATGCTTTAGCATTACAGAGTGCAACAGTGTTTGTTTGTTATTATGTCATGTTCAGTTTTGCACCTGTTCAGACTGCATTTTGGGAGTGCCGTCAGTCTTTTTGTCTAGATTATGGAGTCATGCCCTCTGACTGTGTGCCCCTCCCCCATTAGCCACAGGTCATTTTATTCTCTATAGCAGGTTCCTACTTGCCCATACACGTGGAGGTTTGTAACCCAGAGAGAGGCTTCAGTTCACTGTAGGTTCCCAGTATACAAGATATGCGTTGACGTATTCTCGTCATTTTAGCTAGACCTCACACTGAGTGCATAGGCTTTACCAGTTATGTCGTCATAATGTTTTTAATATTGTACCTAAATTGAATCAGTCTCTCCTCTACATGTCTTCCAGGGGGTATTGCTGTCCCTACTTCTAATTTTTGGCAGACCTGCAATTAGTGCATAGGTTTTATGAGTGTAGGAGCCCCACTGCCTAACATTTTTAACAGAATGTGTATGAGGCCCTCCTTTATGTCTAATATAGGGTGTATCGGAGTCCCTCTTCCTTCTAAGTTCACCAGTTCTTGCATTGTACGTATAGGCTTTGTGAGTTTCAGAGTCCCTTCTTCATAACTTAAACAGGAGGTGTCAGACCAAGTCACACACTCCACATGCCCACATAAGGTAGGAAAATGTTAAATTACATTTACCAGTGAATGTTTTTTTCACCATTGAAAGCAATGAGAAGATGCAAAGGCGCAGCAAATACTCTGTGTGAACAAAGCATAGAGGGTGGAGTAGATAGTTTTCTCTATAGGTAAATTTGCCTTATATACAAGTCATTATACAGGAAGAAATATTTCCTAACATTTTTTTCCTGTGAAAACCATGTTATCTTCGGTTTTATATGTTTTCTTGTCAGTCTGTAAAAATGGAGTAACACTATGAAAACATTGTTCCCAGCAGCGACCTAGGAGTCCTAGATGCATCCAGGTGTCTTCCCCATGCTGTTCCCATTCCATTTGAACAATTTTTTCCATCCATTTCAGTGATATTTAGGCCCCCAGTCCTCCCGGAGGAAAAATGATTAAGTTTCCCATTGACTTCCATTATACTCGTTACTTGAGAAGATGACCCGAGCATTCCGATTGCTCGATTTGAGTACTGAGCACCCGAGCATTGTAGTGCTCGCTCATCACTACTAAACATATTTCACAAATGACAAGTATGATAATTGTAACTGCCTATCCTGCAAATTATTTTATACATTCTCGTGAATACATATTGTGACTAATATAATAATGATGCAACAGTAAAAAGCTCCAGAATGATATATCTTTTCTAAAACTTAATAAAAAAAAGTTACTTGGCAATTATGAAAATTATGAAAAAACCTGTTTCACTGTGTCACTGTTTGGCAATATTATTTGGCTGTGTGGTTATACTAGTACATTATTGTATGGCTTTGACACAGTATTGAAATATTATTTGAGATGTATTTTATTTTAAATATTATATGGCAGTAATATTTGAAAAGAGTATGTTGGTGTCATTTTGGACATTATATGACAGTATTTTCATTTTATGCTAATGAGGCCAGGGACTACTCGCAAGGGCATTACTTCCCTTGGCTAGTCGGCCCACTTAGCGTGGAAGTACTGTGGGTGTACTAACATGCTAATGAATGCGCAGCGTCATAGGCATGGTCAATCTTACTGCTCTCTGCTGACACTGCGCCTGGACACACTGGATTTTGGCTCACTGCGCATGATCAGAAGTCGCAGACTTCCAGTCATGTGCATTATAAAGCCGGGTGTAGGCATCCTGGCTTCAAACTGGTGTAGTGCCCATGACTGGAAGTTCTGGGAGCCGAAAATTAGCGGCGGCAGTGGAGAGGTGAGCACGACCATGCCTCTGGCGCTGCACATTCATTAGTATGTTAGCACGCCCACAGGGGCGTGCTTACACGCTAAGGGGGCCGACTAGTCAAGGGAACTAATTCCCTTGTGACTAGTCCTTGGCCTCATTAGCATATTATAAAGAATTGTTAGAAATACTTTTTCTAGAGATCCCTTTATCTATGCTAGCGTATACAGGGACAGTTAGGCAGGGATTAGAAATATGCACTCAGAACTGCTCGTGGCTCTGGGTGTATATAGCACCTGACTGGTTCTCTTTAAAGTTAAAGCAAAGTGGATTGGATTTATAAAAATGTCAAGCCCACCGTGCTTCTATTTTACTCTACCAATTCTTTTAACCTGTCATTTTCTTTTGTGGGTACACTGAATTTTAGGTATGGATTTTCCTCATAGAATTGCATTAGATGCTGAAAATCTGTAGGTAAAAAAGCATATGAATTTAGTGAGTTTCCGCTGCAGAAAGGCACTAATAATCTGCACATGAAGTTTTATCAAAGCCAAATACCAGGAAGCAGCTAAATCAAAGCAGCTTTATATAAAAACATGACATACCAAAATGAGACAAAAATAAGATAAAAAACACAAGTAAAAAACATAAACTGCTAAGAAACTAATTTCCATATGTAGCGCCCCTGAGCCACTCAGGGCACTACTAGGTACTGCATTCTCACGAGGATGCAGGGCCTACCCCCAGGGACCTGGAACACCAGTGCAAGCAACACCTGGACATACCAAAATCCCAGTTTCCACTCCACACCAGGGGTAATTGGCTAGTCGGACACAAGGGGATGGCCACCTAGAGGGTGGAGCCAGACCAGGGGACTAGACAACCTGGTGGGAGGGGACAGCAGTCGTCAGTAGTGAGTGAACGTGGAAAGACGTGCCTAGAGCTGGGTCGTGTAACGGTGACACGGGGGCGCAGGAGAGTGGTCGCCAGGGTAGGTACACCCGAGTACCGCTGGGACCAGAGCACTGACGGGGCACAGGGCACTAGGTCAGACATCAGTTTCATATGGTCTGGCAAATACCTGCACAGTGAGGGGACCTTCACAGACCTCACTGACCCACAGATCCGGGGGCACCAGCAGTAAAGCAAGGATCAGGGTTCGGGACACAGACCAGCCCTACAGGGTTCACACTACCCACCGTACGGACAAGAAGACTGCCACAAAAAGGGACAGTCAGGCCCCAAACTGCTCCACGCTACGGGGACTCAACCACACTGAGGGTGCCGGGGACAGAGCAACCGAGTCATCAACTGGCACTGGAACTACAGGGAAGTGAACCAGCCCTCCTAGGGTCAAGAGTGAGTAGAGACTGTTAACTACAACCCACGGTGTGTCCTCCCTTATTAACGGTGACAGTCTCCATCATACAACTCCCCAGGCTCAGCCCTGCCTGCGGAGGGCCTACCACCATAGCTGCCATTACCACCAGCCCTAGTGGTAACCAACTCAGCAGCGGCGGTTCCCCCATATTAACCGCAACCCGCAGGTGGCATCACACGAATGACTTTAATCTCCCCTGTAAATACTCTCCATTAAAAAGCACTCAGGGCATGGGACCAGGCACCGGCCACCAAAGTGATATTCCCCAGTAGTAAACCGCTCGGGACTGAGTACCCCATTCCCTGGAAACGGGTGCAGAAATGGTGCAGTATATCTGCAACATCAAAAACTCACCAAATACTCATTGTGGGAACATAGCCTTAGGGGTGCTTTACACGCTGCGACATCACTAGCGATTGCTAGCGATGTCGCGAGCGATAGCACCCGCCCCCGTCGTTGGTGCGATATGTGGTGATCGCTGCCGTAGTGAACATTATCGCTACAGCAGCGTCACGTGGACTTACCTTCCCTGCGACATCACTGTGACCGGCAAATTGCCTCCTTTCTAAGGGGGCGGTTCATGCGGCGTCGCAGCGACGTCACATGGCAGCCGTCCAATAGCAGAGGAGGGGCGGAGATGAGCGGCTGGAACATGCCGCCCACCTTCTTCCTTCCTCAGTGCCGGTGGACGGAGGTAACGAGATGTTCGTCCCTCCTGCAGTGTCACACATAGCGAGGTCTGATGCCGCAGGAACGACGAACAACATCGCTACAACGATTTTTGGTGTTTGGACGACTTCTCCAACACCAACGATTTTGACCACTTTTGCGATTGTTGAAGGTTGCTCGTACGTGTCACACGCTGCGATGACGCCGGATGTGCGTCACAAACACCGTGACCCTGACGATAAATTGTTAGCGATATCGCAGCGTGTAAAGCACCTCTTACTGTCCAAGCAATATCCCTGGTGGATTATTGATAATTACAACATCATCTTAGGCTGCATTCAAATGTAGCGGATAGTGACTGTTTTATGCAGCAATTGCAGGTAAATCCACCATATTTTTTACACAATTATTGAAAATTGTGGCATATGGTGTCGTTTCTTTGCCATGGATGAAGCAAAAAATATTACCAAGGCTGCAATGTGTTGATTTGGCCTGAACTGCGGATAGCAAAACTAATCCCAAGGCTCCTTGCTTGTTTAATTGCAGCCATGTTTTTGCAAATAAATGTTGAGGATTTATTGCAAATTAATATTCCAGAATTGGTCCATTTGGTCCACAATTAGGCATCAGGTTTAAACTCCAGACTATATTTTTTAGCCTTTTATAAAGCAATTTGATAAAATTGTCATTTAGTCCCAATGCAGCAATCAAATCCAATCACCTGTGCACAATTCTGCTCTGTCCCAGTGAACATCTGGCCTCTGGGCACATTGAGGAGGAACATGAATGTTCTGCATCTCTAGAATTGAGATGTCGTGACTGCATTATGCTTCTTTCTGCATTGATGTGGAAAACAGGTCGCCTGGACTGGTGGGACGGGATTATGTCCACATACAGATAGTTCTGCATTCTACCTTATGTGCACATCATTTTATTACATATATATTGTAAAAATCTTTAGCTCAATTTTTCAAGATTTGGAAATCTTTATAATTTGGTATTTAACAAACTAAAGTTGGCCACACACATTAATGAGCTGTTGGGCAAAGTATCGTCTGATTGACAACTACTGTATCTGTCCCTACTCCCCCAAAGTGTTTTCTCTTTCAGAGGGCCGCTGCACCAGGTGAATCAGCCGGCAGAGGATTATTGCACTGAATTCCGGTGCTGCTCTATGAACACTCAGAGGAATGACTCTGCCCTCAAAAATAGGTTTTTTAAGGGTGTGTCCGAGAGGGTAAAGGAGGCATTGGTGATGTATGAAACACCACCTTCTCTTGTGTGTGCCATGTTTCTTGTAATCCGTATTGATCTCCTTTTCTGACAGAGATCTCATAATACCAAGACTCTCTACGAGGGGGTTTCTGTATCCACTTTACCTCCCAAGGCTTCACCTGAGCTCATGTGTGCCGCCCCGGGCTGCTTGGATCCGAATCCGCGGTGGCTCGAGGGGCGTCCGGACCCGGGGGTTGCGCGGCCACTCGAAGGAAGGGGGTATTTACAGGGGATGGTGTATTGAGAGTTTGTGACGCCACCCGTGGTGTGTGGTAAGGGGGAGTACCACCGCTGCAGCTGGGAGTACCCGTGGCGATGGAGTGGGCAGCAAGGTGTTTAACCCCTCCACAGGTAGGGGGGTGCCGGTCCCGATATCGCTAGTGTGGGTACCCGCCCCCATCTGTTGCGCGACACGGGCAAATCGCTGCCCGTGGCGCACAACATCGCCCAGACCTGTCACACATACTTACCTGCCCGGCGATGTCGCTGTGAACAGCGAACCGCCTCCTTTCTAAGGGGGCGGTACATGCGGTGTCACAGCGACGTCACAGCTGCTTCACTGAACCGTCGCCCAATAGAAGCGGAGGGGCGGAGATGAGCGGGACGTAACATCCTGCCCACCTCCTTCCTTCCGCATTGTGGCCGGGAGACAGGTAAGAAGAGCTTCCTCGTTCCTGCGGTGTCACATAGAGCGATGTGTGCTGCCGCAGGAACGAGGAACAACCTCGTTACTGCTGCAGTAACGATTTTTGAGAATGGACCCCTGTTACGGGGGGCTGTCTGATAATAAAACCTAAAGGAATGTCAGACAGTCAGGGTCCACCGTGCAAAGACTCTGCTGCAGACTATGGCAGAGGATAAGGGGTATATAAGTGTGCCACTGTAAATAATGATAGCATAAGTGCAGAGTGCCTCTGTTATACTCACAGAGGAATATAATTAGAAAATAAAGCAATTCCTCCCTTACTTGGAGGGTGTGTGGAATGGTCTCTGTTAAAGATCACAGAGACAAAAGCAGTGAGTGTGAAATGGCACCTACCTAGGTCCGTTCCTCTAGTGGTGCCAGGAGACGGACAGCAGCGTAAGCCGCACAAAGCTCCTACCTGCGTTCGCTCCACTAGTGTGCGAGGACACGAACCACTAGATATGGCACCTGCCTAGGTCCGCTCTTCTAGTGGTGCAAAAGAGACGGACAGCAGCGTAAGACGCACAAAGCTCCTACCTGCGTTCGCTCCACTAGTGTGCGAGGACACGAACCACTAGATATGGCACCTGCCTAGGTCCGCTCTTCTAGTGGTGCAAAAGAGACGGACAGCAGCATAAGCCGCACAAAACTCCTACCTCTGTTCGCTCCCCTAGTGTGCGAGGATACGAACAACTGCCAGACGCAGTATAAGGAACGTTACCCTAGCGGCAACGTCCACCTACGAGTAGAATCACAAGGCCCAGCCAGACCATGTGCCTCAGGCACCTGCCTATGTCCGCTCCACTAAGAGGTAAGGATACGGACTGCAGCCGAAGCTGTAAGGTATAAGAATGCTACCCTGCCGGTAGCGCTCACCTAACATAGACAGAGATGCCTAGAGGAACGTGCACAGAGCGTATACTCGCATGCATGAACCAAGAGGACTGAGCGCCGGCCGGCGTGTGTCAGGGTCTTATATAGACTCTGTGCCTCATCCAAGATGGAGGACACCAGAGTCAATCCGCTGCCAGAATGACAGCAATGACGTCACGCTGGCCTATCACCGAGCAAAGCGTCACAAGCACATGACCAGCGACCAATCGACATAGAAGGTGTCAGAGACATGTGACCACGTGTCACAAGCACATGACCAGTGGCCAATCAGCTTAGAAGGTGTCAGAGACTTGTGACCTCGTGTCAGCGATGATGTCACCCACACATGTGCAATGGCTCCAAGATAGGACTTAGTCTCCAGCGCTTGCACATGTGCAGTAGCAAGAAATCCGGATATAGTCTCCAGAGCCACAGCAACCATAACAACCCCCATGTCACCGATGAGCGATTTTGCACGTTTTTGCAACGATGCAAAATCGCTCATCGGTGTCACACGCAACGGCATCGCTAATGCGGCCGGATGTGCGTCACCAAATCCGTGACCCCAACGAGTTCGCATTAGCGATGTCGTAGCGTGTAAAGCCCCCTTTAGGGACCATTTTAAACACTTAGGAAGCCTTTGCAGGCGTTTTATGGTAATTATTCTACAAATTTTCTGAGATAATGACTTTTGGGTTTTCATTACCTGTAAGCCATAAATTTCAACATTAACAGAAATATACTTGAAATAGATCGCTCTGTTTGTAATGACTCTATATAATATATGCGTTTCCCTTTTTGTATTGAATTACTCAAATAAATTAACGTTTTGATGATATTCTAATTTATTGAGATGCACTTGTGTCTGTAAATAAAAAAAACAATATTTCATAATAATAATAATAAACGGAAAAATAAATATGTGTTTAGGAATGTTACATTTCATAGTCATAGTAATCACTTCTGGAACTGGAGGAAAATCTGTCCGGTGAAAGTGAATGAGAAATTACATAGGAAAAAAGTATTGGTAATTTGAGGTACTGTAAGCATATTATATTTCACCTGGCACAACACACTATATTTGACACTGTAAATTCTTATTAGTTCTCTATTATGTATCTTTTTATATATCATAATATTCAACCTATCTCCAGCCTCTTTTCTCTGGCTCAACTTCTTTTCTCCGTTAACAAGATAGACTCTACGCCTTGTTTCAAAATGATTATTTTATTTTATTTTTCAATTTCACTTTGAGGTTCCTCTGTTATTATTTTTTCTTATTTTTTTTCTTTCATATCATACCTATTTTGTTTTTCTCTGTTTATTTTTTTGTCTTTTGTTCTTTTTATTCCACTCAGTTTATTTTTATGCCTCTATGCAACTATAGATTGTCTTTCTTTCTATTCACAGACAATTGTGATTGTTGTGATTTCCTTTTTTTTTTCTTTTTTGTGACTGTAACATGGAACATTCCCATGCACATATTTATTTTCCCTATTATTATTTTTATTAATATTAATAAATATTTTTTCCTTTTTTATTTATAAGTGTGTATCTATCTGTCTATCTATCTGTCTATCTATCTTATAGGCCGTCATGTGACTGAAACATTGTCCCTTTCCTTTGAACAGACTGGTTGCTGTTTAACCACTAGAAGTCCCAGAAATTTTGAGCTCCATAGGGTTCCAATGGTAGAAATGTTAAATGACCCCTCTCTGGGACTTCTAGTTTTAACATAAATAAAATATCATACTTGAAAGTGATTGTGCCGTGAAATTTTGTTTACTTATTGGATCTATTCTACAATTGAGCACCCAAGCCTACTCACTCTTGAGTGCCTATCATATTATCATCTAACGACCACAATAATAGGGACAGGAAGAGAACCACTATTTCAATGTTAAGGACTTCCTTAACATTGAAAGCAAGAAGACCCCTAAATACAATGTTTTAACACTATACATAGTAGTAATTAAAGCAGATAACCCCCGAAGACAGTTCCTGCCATAGAATTCTCATAGGCAGCGACACAAGGGAACGCCCAAATAGAATGGCTGCACAACATCCTAGTAGTAATCACAGCTACAAGATGTACAGTGTAGTGATGTGCGGACCCAGAGTGTAGAAGTCTGGATCTGTGCGGTTTCAAAGGTGCCTGGGTGCTTGACCTGGGCGTGGGATTTGAGATATTGATCCAAATTTAGGAATGGGGAAATTAGAAAAAATAAAATAAGGGAAAAATAAAGTAAATAAGAATGAAGCAAGCACTTTTCATACTTACGAAGGCTCCAGCACGGCTGCAAACTGCTCCTGTGGCCTCTCCTTCACTTCCTTTGCTACTCATCATTGCTCATCCATATGAACTGCTTTCCCCACCCACCAGTCATCCTGGCGTCTGTGATTGGTTGCAGTCAGATGTGCCCCAAGCCTGTGTGACAGCGTCTGACTGCAACGAAACACATGCCCTGTCTGCAGGTCAGTATTGCGGTGCAAAAATAAATATATAAAACAATTGTCATAGGGCCCCCCCATATTATGATACGCAGCATAGATAAAACATACAGCTACAGTCTGCAGCCCCCAGCCGTGCACTTATCTTATAGGAATAACGTTTGGAACACCATTCTAAGTCCGAACTGGGTGCAAAAACCTAAAAAAACATCACTATGGGGAGATAAGGTAAGCACACCAGTGACTATGTAAGGGGAATACATGAAATAGCAGAAACTGCTGTGTGAATACTGACTTGAAAAATCCAATAGCTATATGTAAGAGTGAAAATGTGAAAAATGGAATCTGCATTACTGCCATGAACATATGAATCAAGAGAAATTTAGCTACTGAATTGATCAATGCAATAGAGCCCCAACACTACGCCAAAGTATTTCTCTACGTTGGGGTCCCTAGCTTATGTGTGTCCTCTCATGCAGTTAAAAAACCACACCTATTGTCAATCCATATTATACGCATAAATAGCCTGGGTCTCAGCTTCCCATACACGGTAAGTTTTTTAACTGCATGAGAGGACACACACTAGCTAGGGACCCCAACGTAGAGAAATACTTTGGCGTAGTGTTGGGACTCTATTGCATTGATCAATTCAGTAGCTAAATTTCTCTTGATTCATATGTTCATGGCAGTAATGCAGATTCCATTTTTAACATTTTCACTCTTGCATATAGCTATTGGATTTTTCAAGTCAGTATTCACACAGCAGTTTCTGCTATTTCATGTATTCCCCTTACATAGTCACTGGTGTGCATACCTTATCTCCCCATAGTGCACTTATCTTGGCTGAGCATCAAAATAAGAGCAAACACATGTGGCTTTCTTTAATTATTTAAATAAATAATTTTAAAAAACGGCCCCCAATTTTGATACCTAGCCATGATAAAGCCCAACAGCTGTGGACTGGTATTCTCAGCCAGGGGAGTTCGATGGTTAATGGGACCCCCCAGGATAAGAATAGCAGCCTACAGCTGCCCTGGAATTGTCACATCCAATAGATGCGACAAGCTCGGCGCTTTACCTGGCTCTTCATGATTGTCCTAGTGCAGTGACAATCGGGGTAATAGGGGTTAATGACAATGTACAACTGTCATCAAGCCCAGAATTAGTGATGGGTAGGGGTCTATGAGACCTCCCCATCACTAATCCTATAAGTAAAAAAAAATAAACGCAAACAGAGAATAATCCTTTATTTGAAATAAAAAAGCACCCTCTTTCCCCTCCTTATTAACCCCAAAAAGACCCTTGAAGTTCCACCACAATCCACACGATGTCCCACGATGGTCCTGGCTCTGCTACATCTGAGCCTGGAGAGACTGAAAACATGTCCAATCTCTCCAGGCTCTGAGAAACACTGACAATGGGGAATCGGCTGGCAGCAGTGATGTCACTCAGTTCACCGTAGGTCAAACACGGGTTTCCACGGTATGACCTCTGGTGACCTAAAGCACTCTGGCTTAAAGTGCTGGACCATGCCCCACACCCTGCCAGCCCTTTAACACTGACAGTAACAGCAAGGGTGAGGGGATTGCGGTCACAGGTGTAGGACTCTGGCTGTGACCGCAGCTAACGTGAGTGACATCACCGCTGAGTGCTTGGCTCATTCGTTCTCTGGAGCTCACAGTGGGCAGTCATGTTCCATAATTGTGCACTGTGAAATACAGATGTAGCAGAACTGAATTGTCGTGGGACCCCGTGTGAATTACATCGGACCTGCAGGGGTGTTTTTGGGGTTAATAAAGTGGTTAAAGGTTGGTTTTTTTGTCTTTTATTCCAAATAAAGGATTTTAGAGAACAATAGTGGAAAAAGGGTTTTTATAAGCCGCGCCCAATGATCACTGGTTCAAGTAGTCCGATTAAGCCTCCAGAAACGCGTAGACCTGTGCTAAATAAAGATTCATTAATCGGACTACTTGAACCAGTGATCATTTGGCGCGGCTTATGAAAACCCTTTTTCCACTATTGTTCTCTGTTATCTGCCACTCGGGTTGCTGCTGCCGTGATCCAATTTATCCATGCCTTTACAGTAGTTGTGGCTTTCACAACTATATCTGGTGAGTATTATTACTCCCTGTCCTCCTCCCCATACATTATTGGGGTAAGACCCTATTGCGCTTGTTTTTCCACAGCTCTTCCTTTATATATAAATAAAGGATTTTATCGGTGTTTGTGTTTATTTAATTTCACTTACAAATTAGTGATGGGTGATCTTATAGATGCCTGCCATTACTAATCTAGAGCTTAATGACAGCTGTGAGCTGTTATTAACCTCTTATATTACCTTGATTGCTACCGCACCAGGGCAATCGGGAAGAGCCTGGTAAAATGCCAGTCTTGTCGCATCTAATGGATGCGATAATTCCAGGGCAGCTGTGGGATGCTATTCTTAGCATGGGGGAACCCCAATAACCATGGGACTCTCTAGGCTGAGAATACCAGCACTCAGATGTTGTGCTTTATCATGCCTGGGTATCTAAATTGTGGGGGACCGCATGCCGTTTTTAAAAATTATTTATTTAAATTAAAAATAAAAAGCTGCATGTGGTTCCTCTTATTTTGATACACAGCCAAATTAACCGCAGGGCTGGGGGCTACAGCCTGCAGCCGGGGGCTTTATCTGTGCTGAGTATCATAATACGGGGGGGACCCTACATCAACTGTTTTATTTATTTATTTTTATACCATGATACTGACCCCCAGACAGTTGCACTTCTTTCCCCGCCCATCGGCTGTCCTGGTAGCTGTGATTAGTTGCAGTCAGCTGACATACTGCCACTCAGGGTGGGGGTGTGTCTGACTGCAACCAATCACAAGTAGAATAGGGTTTATGGCACACTTGGAATTATGGGTGCTCAAGAAGGGTTCAAACCCGTCATTAGATGTAGAAGAAACATGGCACACCAAAATGAATATAAGGACTTTATTTTACAGATATAATGGCGCAGTTTAGCAAAGCATATTACATGTAAGGTAGTATGTAAGACGCTCTACTACACTGCTCCATTATACCTATACAGAACAGCAATCTGTGTCTGATGAAGACCCAAATATAGGGGTCGAAATTATACAATTCTGGATGTTTTCATTGTCTGTATAATAAAGTACTTACAGTATATTCATTTTGGTGTGCCAAGTTTTTTCTGCAACCAATCACAGGTCGTCGGTGAGCTGGGAAAGCAGTGCATATAAAATGAGCAGAATGCACAGCACCTGAAGTGAATGTGCGGCCTGGCAGCAGCGTACAGCCGTGCCAGTGTCTCGGTAAGTACAGAGAATTTGCTTCCATCCCCCTATCCTTTCAACCACCATTTTTAATTGCCTTATATTGAGTTATGGACTAGGATTATAGACTTATATGGGGACCGGAATACGGCCCGGAAGTGGATTTTAGAAACCAGATCACCGAGATCAGCCAGTCGCAATTGTTTGCGAGTCCACTCACCACTAGTCCCATGAAAAAAATTACTTCAGGGATGCTTTTCCTGGGAGGAAGAACATAAGCACAAGCAGTCAGTTCAGTCAAACTCCAGACATCATTCAAACTGCACACCCTTCTATCTTCTTGTCCAACCAACCATGGTCATTTCTAGATGTGTCATGGTTTTACCCCCCATCCTATAGGAAAATGTTATATTCCACCTTACTGGTATTAGTGAATTTGTTCTCCATACTGCTCTACAATAAACTAACACTATATGAATAAATCATGACCTTCAGTTTTAATTGGGAGTGGTCCTTGAAGCCCCTCAGCAGCAGGTGTGACCTCTACCTGTACACTCTGTAGACATCTGGCTACAAATGTTAATTTCTGAAATGATATTGTAACTAGAGTTGAGCGCGGTTCGCGGTTCTCCAGTTCGCGGCTCGAGTGATTTTGGGGGCTGTTCTAGATCGAACTAGAACTCGAGCTTTTTGCTAAAGCTCGATAGTTCTAGATACGTTCGAGAACGGTTCTAGCAGCAAAAAACCCAGCTAATTCCTAGCTGGCTTTCCGCTGTAATAGTGTAAGTCACTCTGTGACTCACATTATTATGACATTTCAGTGTATAGTGTGCGGGAACAGCGCATTCAGATCACTGCTGTTTGGATAATGGCGATCGCCATTTTTTTTTTTTTCCTTGTCTTCCTTCCCTAAGCACGCGCGTGTAGTGGGGCGGGCCAGCATGTCAGCCAATCCCAGACACACACACAGCTAAGTGGACTTTTAGCCAGAGAAGCAACGGCATATGTGATAGGATGTCCATGTCACATGTCCCTGCATTATAAAAACGAGTATCTGCCCGTCCGGACGCCATTATCTCTTCTGCGTCCTTGGTGTCAGACATCACTGGCGCAGCTCCTATCGCCGATACCGCTGTATACGCTCCATACACAGCGCTGGACAGCTTAGGGATAGCACTTTCTATCAGTCCTTTTAAGGGCTCATACCGGCAGGGTCAGAGCCATAGGTGACAGGTCCGTGAAAACAGAGTTTAACAGCTACACAAGATGACAGCGTCTGTGTAGCTAAGGTCAGGGATTTCCTCGCTGCATTTCCCCATTAGGAGGGATAGAAAGGCAGGCTTCCTTTCCTCTACCCAGAGACCCACAACCCTGCCACTGTACCCTCCTGCCCTTTGCACACTCCAACTCATTGTTACTAAGCCATTATACTAGCAAACACTGAGTGAACCTAGTGGCATCCTAAACGTGGCTATTGGACTTCTGTATAGCCCCAGTAGTGCAAAGATATTTGCAGCACGTCTGCCTGCATTGCACACTCCAACTCATTGTTACTAAGCCATTATACTAGCAAATACTGAGTGAACTTAGTGGCATCCTAAACATAGCTATTGGACGTCTGTATAGTCCCACTAGTGCAAAGATATTTGCAGCATGTCTGGCTGCATTGCACACTCAAATTCATTATAACTAAGTTATTATACTAGCAAACACTGAGTGAACTTAGTGGCATCCTAAACGTGGCTATTGGACTTCTGTATAGTCCCAGTAGTGCGAAGATATTTGCAGCACGTCTGCCTGCATTGCACACTCCAACTCATTGTTACTAAGCCATTATACTAGCAAACACTGAGTGAACTTAGTGGCATCCTAAACGTGGCTATTGGACTTCTGTATAGTCCCAGTAGTGCAAAGATATTTGCAGCACGTCTGGCTGCATTGCACACTCAAACTCATTATAACTAAGCCATTATACTAGCAAACACTGAGTGCACTTAGTGGCATCCTAAACATGGCTATTGGACTTCTGTATAGTCCCAGTAGTGCAAAGATATTTGCAGCACGTCTGCCTGCATTGCACACTCCAACTCATTGTTACTAAGCCATTATACTAGCAAACACTGAGTGAACTTAGTGGCATCCTAAACGTGGCTATTGGACTTCTGTATAGTCCCAGTAGTGCAAAGATATTTGCAGCACGTCTGCCTGCATTGCACACTCAAACTCATTATAACTAAGCCATTATACTAGCAAACACTGAGTGAACTTAGTGTCATCCTAAACGTGGCTATTGGACTTCTGTATAGTCCCAGTAGTGCAAAGATATTTGCAGCACGTCTGCCTGCATTGCACACTCAAACTCATTGTTACTAAGCCATTATACTAGCAAACACTGAGTGAGCTTAGTGGCATCCTAAACGTGGCTATTGGACTTCTGTATAGTCCCAGTAGTGCAAAGATATTTGCAGCACGTCTGCCTGCATTGCACACTCCAACTCATTATAACTAAGCCATTATACTAGCAAACACTCAGTGTACCTAGTGGCATCCTAAACGTGGCTATTGGACTTCTGTATAGTCCCAGTAGTGCAAAGATATTTGCAGCACGTCTGCCTGCATTGCACACTCAAACTCATTATAACTAAGCCATTATACTAGCAATTTATGCTGCCAGTTTAAGGGCTGTAGTTGCATTGTCAGGGATATTTATTCTTTATTATTCTGCTGTTAATAAAGATAGACCACCGCTGCAATCTACACCACCTCTCAATTTTTACTACCACATTTTCAGTGCACAATCTTGTTGCAATCAACATGAGTGGCAAAATGACAGATGCTGGTGGAAAGGGGAAGAGGCATGGTGGAAAAGGAAAAAAAGGGTTTGTCCGTGGGGAAGGTGGCAAAGCTCCATTATCATCTGCTGAAGATAGACCATCTACCAGCAAAAGTAAGATGTCTACTACTTACCGTGGACAATCCGATGTGCTCCCTTTTTTATGGACACGAACAACAGGAACAAAGGTAGATGATGGCCAAAAAAGGAAAATGCTTGAATGGATCTCAAGTGGTCCAACAAGTGCCCTCTCAGCCACCTCAAGTACCGCATCCAAAAAACACCAGTCCTCTGAGTTGTCATCCCAATCAAACTTGCTTTCTCCCAGCTCTGAAGTCTCCATCAGCCCTGCACAGTATGGTGGAACTGAGATGGCTGAGTCTGCAGAGCTGTTCAGTCACACTTTAGCCTGGGAATCAGAGGTCTGCTCCCAAGCTACAGTGAGTACAGACCAGGAAATGGTCTGCAGTGATGCCCAGAACCTTTGTGACTCAGGCCGTGAGGACCAAGTTTCTGAGCATAATGTTGACCCTTTTGTCACAAACTGTAACACCTGTGGTTATAGACAATGAGGAACATACTGATGACGATGAGACGCAGATACCAGATTGGGATGACAACTTAAATATTCGGTCAGGGCAAGAAGAGGCTCGGTCTGAGGGGGAGGGGAGTGCAAACACAACAATCGATGATGAAGTTCTAGATCCCACCTACTGTCAACCCCCAGTCAGGCACTCGAGGAGGTCAACAGAGGCGGTGGAGGAGGATGCAACCGACGACGAAGTTACCTTGCGCCTTCCTGGACAGAGTCGGAGCACTGGTAGCACGTCTACAACTGCATCATCAGCCACCACTCTGCCTCTGAGCACTAGTCAGGGGGACTCAGCAGGTCGCATGCCCTCTAAGCCTTGCCTAGCCTGGTCCTTTTTTGACATAGAAAAAGATCGCCGCCGAAATTATGTGATCTGTAAAATTTGTCGTGATTCTGTTAGTAGAGGTCAAAATCTCAGCAGTTTGACAACTTCTTCCATGAATCGTCACATGAATAAATATCATAGGTCCCAGTGGGAAGTTCACCGTGCTGCAATGCGGCCTAGCGGAGCGAACCATCCACGGCCTGCCCCTTCCAGTGCATCCGCGCGCTCTTCATCTTCTAGGACTGTGGGGACAGCTGTCACACCTGGTTTTCCACGCACAACTTCCACCACTGTAACCGCAACAGGCAGTTTGCTTGGTAGGTCGTCAGTTGGTTTGGAAGAGGAAACAAGTGAGTGTGTACAGCTCTCTCAGATATCGATAGCACCAACGTTGGATGAAGGCAACATCATGTCTCCGCCTGCACTTTCCTCACAAACCTGCATTTTTCCAGGGACACCCTACTCAACACCGTCTACACACAGCATCCAGATCTCTGTCCCTCAGATGTGGTCAAATAAAAGGCCATTTCCTGCGACCCATGACAAAGCTAAGAAGTTGACTCTATCCCTCTGTAAGCTCTTGGCTACCGAAATGCTGCCTTTCCACCTAGTGGACACACAGGATTTTAGAGACCTTATGTCTGTCGCTGTGCCCCAGTACCAGATGCCTAGTCGCCACTACTTCTCTAAGAAAGGTGTGCCCGCGCTACACCAGCATGTCGCACACAACATCACCGCTTCCTTGAGAAACTCTGTGTGTGAACGGGTGCATTTCACCACCGATACTTGGACCAGTAAGCATGGACAGGGACGTTACATGTCGCTGACTGGGCACTGGGTAACTATGGTGATAGATGGTGAAGGGTCTGCTGCACAAGTCTTGCCGTCCCCACGACTTGTGTGTCAATCCTCTGTCTATATGAAAAGGGAGGAAGGAAAGAGTGCACCACCACGGCATACACATATATATATAATGTCTTCAAGGGGTGCTGGAAATGCAACGGAACTTGAATACAATTGTGAAAAGGAAAGAGACATTGCATATAACCGCACAACCCAATAAAAATATAGAAAACCTTTATTCAATGCACTTATACATGTTAAAACCAATTAAAATATAAACTCCAACAACCTAGCACCCACAAAATTGCACTACAATCAATGCATATCCATACAATAGGATTATACATTACCCAATTATGGGAGGCATATGTCACCTAGCTGAACAATTCCAGCTACAATCCCCAGTAAAGCATGTCATGACCATAAATACATCCTAATGAGGGACAAATTATGTCCAAAAATATCAATTGATCACAGAGGATCAAACATACATATACAGGGTGCAATTGGATATAATAATCCCAAGATATCCAGAAGAGACATGTAACCAGGCAAGATTATTTAGATGGAAAATCGTATACCAAGAGGAATATTTATCCCAGAGCAGGGAGAGCGGCCAGTGCAGAATAAGTCACCCCTGCAAGGTTGCAGAGTATCCGCTCACCCCACCAGCATAAGTAGTGGTACTATCTCACCAATGGCTCCAAGCAAGTGGGCATCAAGAACCATAAGTCATGGGATAAGTAGGACACAAGCCATAAGCGCAATTGTGGGTGCTTAGGAACCCCACGCGTATCGCCGCCGCTGCGGCTTCGTCAGGGAAAAGTAAGTGCAGTACATTGAGTCTAACAGGCTTTTAAAGATAAGAACAGTCACCTGAATCATGACGCCAGCGCGGTCCGGACCATGTGCGTCGTAATCAGTCAGGGCGCATGCGCAGAAGGAGTCGGACGGTGAGTCGAGAGTTCATATGTTTAACCACCGCACCGCGTTTCTCAGCGCATGCGTGTATGTCAGTCTGAATAATCTGCAGCGACAAGCGCTCACACTCACCCATGTCCTATATATCCTGCAATATACATATATGACAATACATGAACTTGTGGTGGCATATGTGGCAGGGGTGACTTATTCTGCACTGGCCGCTCTCCCTGCTCTGGGATAAATATTCCTCTTGGTATACGATTTTCCATCTAAATAATCTTGCCTGGTTACATGTCTCTTCTGGATATCTTGGGATTATTATATCCAATTGCACCCTGTATATGTATGTTTGATCCCCTGTGATCAATTGATATTTTTGGACATAATTTGTCCCTCATTAGGATGTGTTTATGGTCATGACATGCTTTACTGGGGATTGTAGCTGGAATTGTTCAGCTAGGTGACATATGCCTCCCATAATTGGGTAATGTATAATCCTATTGTATGGATATGCATTGATTGTAGTGCAATTTTGTGGGTGCTAGGTTGTTGGAGTTTATATTTTAATTGGTTTTAACATGTATAAGTGCATTGAATAAAGGTTTTCTATATTTTTATTGGGTTGTGCGGTTATATGCAATGTCTCTTTCCTTTTCACAATTGTATTCAAGTTCCGTTGCATTTCCAGCACCCCTTGAAGACATTATATATATATGTGTATGCCGTGGTGGTGCACTCTTTCCTTCCTCCCTTTTCATATATACATGAATTGCCCCTGTTCCAGGGTTTCTTAGAGTTGCACACCATCTATTTTGGTGGCATTGTTATTAGAGAGTTACTATTATAATATTTTTAGTCACCTGGTTGTGACGCAGCGGTTGATTTCCCATGGATTGGGATTCCCGAGAGGCGGCGTGGCAGGCGCAGTCGGGCAGTGTGTTTCTTGCAGGAGGGCTTTCTCACCAACCCTCAGATGAATTTTCCATCTTGACCTCAGATTTAACCTCGGCCCACAGAACAGGTGTAAGACTATGGTGGAACATACGTAGTCTGGAGGAATATCTAAGAGCCGGCATAGTTCCACGAGGGTTACGGGTTTCTATTTTTCCAGCATGGGAGCCCTCTTTGGCATTCCAAGATACTTGGGAACAGGGTCTCCTTAAGTGTTCGGGTATTCTTATAAATATGTTGTTAGAGCATGACAGGACCCTTTTGGCCACTACAAAAACCAATATTAAAGATCTAGAGACTAAGCTGAATAAATTAGACAACCAAACGGCGGTGTTGGAGTTCCAGGGTAAACTCAAGGAGACCATAGATCGCTATGAACAAGAAATCATTGAAAAGAAACGAAAGAAGTTCCAAAGGGATCGCACGGACTTCGATAATAAAACCATTTTTAAATGGAAGCACAGGGGTAATGCCCGAAACACTAAATCTTTTAGGCCCTATTCTAACAATCAAGATGATCGTAGGGCCTCTAAGGACACGAGCTCCAGTGATTTTTTGTCTGCCACCGGCAGCGACCTGGATACAGGACCAGAAGAGGGGGCCGTAGGAGGGGTGTTCACAAGAAGAACGACCAGAACTCGCAAACAAACAAACCATTACAGATTGGGGGCGAGACCGAAGGTACGGAACTAAGATCATCTGTGACCACTCAGGAAAATCATGATACCCTACAGGTAATCAATCTATCTGATTATGCTTTATCTCCACATGAAACTTCTGTCCTGAGGAAAGGGCTCACTTTTTCACCTACGCACAAGTTGGATAAATTCATATTGATTAAGGACTTGTACCTCTTTTGTAGGAGACTAACGCTTCAAGTTCTCTTCAAAAGACCGGATGCCATAGATTCACTGGAACCGGATGAACAACAGGTGTTTCGTGACCTATTGGAATTATTGCAAGAGAATGACAATGACACCAGTAGGGGTAAGTTTCCTTACAAAAATAAATCCAGTGTCACCCCTTCTTTCTCGATTGCACCCTCAATCAAGTTATTTTTTGAGTTGGCAAAAAATGATTTCTTAAAATTTCCAACTGTTAATCCTAGAGCCCCTAACCTGACTCCATCAGAGAAAAAGGCCATTAATAATCTCAAGGCAAATAGCCAATTAGTTATCAAGGAAGCAGATAAAGGGGGCAATGTGGTGATCTGGCCTATCGATATGTATTTACAGGAGGCCCATAGGCAACTCAGTAATACAGCTTATTATAGCAGGTTGCCGTCTGATCCCACTGCCCCCTTCATGGCTAAGCTCCATCATCTACTAAATAGGGCACAACAGGTTGGTATTATTTCCATGGACGAGAAGAAATTCATGTGGGTGGAGCATCCTATTATTCCAACTTTCTACATGCTGCCAAAAATTCACAAATCTGTTACTCGGCCACCAGGAAGACCTATAGTGGCGAGTATAGGCAGTTTGGGTGAAAAGGCTAGTATCTATATAGATTTTTTCTTGCAGCCCATGACCCTTCGCTTGCCTTCTTTTGTGCAGGACACTTCCAATTTTATAGATATTTGTAGGAAGATCACACTTCCACCGCAGGCATTGTTGGTAACCTGCGATGTGGAATCCCTATATTCCAACATAGGGCATGAGGATGGCATGCATGCGGTCTCTTATTTTTTGGACAACCAGACACGTTCAGACCGCATGCATGATTCTTTTCTCATAGATTTATTGGATTTTGTACTTAAGCACAATTACTTCCTATTTGATAGGAATTTTTATAGGCAAGTTTCAGGCGTTGCTATGGGGGTTCGCTGTGCTCCGGCCTTCGCAAATCTCTTCTTGGGTTGGTGGGAGGCCACGCAGGTTTTCCCACTGGACACCTTTCGCAGTAGGATCAGTCATTGGTATAGATATATCGACGATATATTCTTTGTATGGTCTGGGTCAAAGGAAGAGTGCGATGAGTTCATCACAACCTTGAATGTGAACACCTATAATATCTTTTTGACCCATCAGGTCTCAGCTTCCAGAGTGCCCTTTTTGGATTTATTGATTTCAACCAAAGGAATCCATCTGTCAACGACCCTATTTAGGAAGCAAACCGCTACCAACAGTCTGCTGGAATTCCACAGTTTTCACCCACATCATGTGAAGAGTGGGGTACCAATGGGTCAGTACCTGCGCATAAGACGCAATTGTACAGAGGAGCAAGACTTTAACCAACAAGCGGCTTTACTCACTAACAGGTTCCGTGCCCGAGGATATCCCAGGAGAGTGCTATCTAGAGCTTACCAACGAGCCGCATCTGAGACACAGGCATCCCTGATCAAAACCTCCTCAAAACGCATGGATGGTAAGGTGAGGTTTATTACCACCTTTAATGATCAGTGGGGAGAAATAAGGAGTGTTTTGCAAAATCATTGGTCGGTGTTAACCTTAGATTCACAAACATCAGATATGGTGCATCAGTATCCACAAATAACAGCCCGACGGGCCCCTAACTTAAGGGATCTTATCACAAGGAGCCATTTGGTGAGACCCTTGACTCGGCTTAATCGAGGTGTGGTATTGAGAGGGTCGTTTCCATGTGGGGAATGTAATATCTGTAGCTATATGCTGCCCACCTCCAATACTTTTAGTAACCCTCACGACAACAAGAGTTATGCCCTTACGGGCTATATAAACTGTAAAACACGGAATGTGATTTACTGTTTGATATGCCCATGTAATCTGGTATATGTGGGACAGACCACGCAAGAACTCCGCAAGAGAATACAAAAGCACTTCTCAACTATTAACCTTGCTCCATCAGACATAAAGAAGGGTAAATCCATCACCCCAGTCGCTTCACACTTTATGATGCACCATCGGAGCAAGGTGATAGGGACACGTATCCTCGGGCTGCAGAAATATCTTGGAAACGGTAGGGGTGGATCATGTCACAAATGGTTACTCCAACAGGAATCTAGATGGATTTTTAATTTACATTCTGTTTCCCCAGCAGGCCTGAATGAGGAGTTGCTGTTTACAGGATTCCTGGGTTGACATCTTGAATGAGGTCCCCCGTGCTATTGTGGACGTCCTGGTTGCACGAATCTGCCATTTACAACACTATGCCTGATATCCTGCCCCCAAAAAATGGATTCCTGGGAGCCACCAAGAAAATTCCTCTTTTCAGGCAATTGGTCTGCCAGTTTGTTCATACGCCCTGTTGAATATATGTTCCGGAGTTCACGATGATGGGCCAGTCCTATGGAGTCCCCCTTATAAGTTGGAACTCTGATATTGATGGCCGGACTGTTTCTAATCTTTGACGGCATTTCCCCTACTGAAAGATGGACTCTTCCGGAGACCCCTTGAATGGACTCTATCTTCGTTGGTACTTGGAACTAACTTTGATGTGTTCTGACTCTTATCTTGGATGCTTCAATTGAATAATATGCCTTATTGGCTGTGGACATGGGATGGGGATGTGATACTTTTCATTGGGGTATGCCTTTGGGTTACTGATCCCTTGGAGGCACATGTATAGGGTCACATGGGATGTGTCTCCATAGGGATATTTTTCGATCGGCTGTGGATATCAATGCATCAATGGCTCTTGTATTGGGAGGGATTGATTGGGGTTTTGTTTGGGTGTTAGGGGTGTAGCCTTGTTCCTATATATCCTGCAATATACATATATGACAATACATGAACTTGTGGTGGCATATGTGGCATAGGCAACTGCAGGGCAATTGTACCGACTCCAATAGGATTGTCGGGCATACCATATGCACCGGGAATGTGTTTTTCCATCCCACTGGAGTTTGATTTTGGCGTTGCCCTTTGGTGGATATGCACCTAGTAGGGGTAATTGCCCTGCACTATAATCGGTTACAAAGCATGCCTAGTTAGCCGCCACAATATGTTACTGGGACGGTATTGTGACATGGCGCACTGCACAACAGGATGTGTGTATATCCTGGAGGCGCACTCAGCAGGGGCAACTGTCCTATGTTGGATTGTGCAACACTGCGCTAGTATGCTACCATTGCGCGCAGTGTGCAATTGGAATAGCACTGCGTCAGGGTATAGGGCACAATATGCTGCCACAGTGTGCAATTGGCATTGTGGCTCATTGCATGTTTTGCCACCATAATGGCATTGTGTTGTGACATAGTGCGCATCGGAGTACACATGTATATATACACAAATTTATTGATTGGTGTGCGGGCGATTGCATGATATGGCTTACCGTGCGTACCTGTGATATGTGTATTGCGTACATTTGACCACTTACTAATAACGCAAACAGGATACTTTCTATAGGACATGGGTGAGTGTGAGCGCTTGTCGCTGCAGATTATTCAGACTGACATACACGCATGCGCTGAGAAACGCGGTGCGGTGGTTAAACATATGAACTCTCGACTCACCGTCCTACTCCTTCTGCGCATGCGCCCTGACTGATTACGACGCACATGGTCCGGACCGCGCTGGCGTCATGATTCAGGTGACTGTTCTTATCTTTAAAAGCCTGTTAGACTCAATGTACTGCACTTACTTTTCCCTGACGAAGCCGCAGCGGCGGCGATACGCGTGGGGTTCCTAAGCACCCACAATTGCGCTTATGGCTTGTGTCCTACTTATCCCATGACTTATGGTTCTTGATGCCCACTTGCTTGGAGCCATTGGTGAGATAGTACCACTACTTATGCTGGTGGGGTGAGCGGATACTCTGCAACCTTGCAGGGGTGACTTATTCTGCACTGGCCGCTCTCCCTGCTCTGGGATAAATATTCCTCTTGGTATACGATTTTCCATCTAAATAATCTTGCCTGGTTACATGTCTCTTCTGGATATCTTGGGATTATTATATCCAATTGCACCCTGTATATGTATGTTTGATCCTCTGTGATCAATTGATATTTTTGGACATAATTTGTCCCTCATTAGGATGTATTTATGGTCATGACATGCTTTACTGGGGATTGTAGCTGGAATTGTTCAGCTAGGTGACATATGCCTCCCATAATTGGGTAATGTATAATCCTATTGTATGGATATGCATTGATTGTAGTGCAATTTTGTGGGTGCTAGGTTGTTGGAGTTTATATTTTAATTGGTTTTAACATGTATAAGTGCATTGAATAAAGGTTTTCTATATTTTTATTGGGTTGTGCGGTTATATGCAATGTCTCTTTCCTTTTCACAATTCAATTCAATCCTCTGTCTGTCCAAGTTCCGCCACTGCTTCTGCCTCCTCCACCTCATCTGTGTCCTCCACCTCCGCCCCAAGCCTGCCTGGTCAGGCCACCAGCGTTCTCACTGCGCAGAAGGAATCACGCACCCCTCATTACTATGCTGGCAGCAGAGCGCAACGGCATCATGCGGTCTTTAGCTTGACATGTCTTGGTAATAGGAGTCACACAGCTGAGGAGTTGTGGTCAGCTCTGCAGTCCGAGTTTAATAAATGGTTGTCTCCACTCAACCTGCAGCCTGGTAAGGCCGTGTGCGACAATGCTGCAAACCTGGGTGCGGCCCTTCGCCTGGGCAAGGTGACACACGTACCTTGTATGGCGCACGTGTTGAACCTTGTTGTCCAGCAATTTTTAACACACTATCCCGGCCTAGATGGCCTTCTGACCAGGGCACGAAAACTGTCTGCTCACTTCCGCCGTTCAACCGCCGCAGCTGAGCGACTTGCATCACTCCAGAAGTCTTTCAGGGTGCCGGTTCATCGCCTGAAATGCGATGTGGTGACACGCTGGAATTCGACTCTCCACATGTTACAACGACTGTGGCAGCACCGCCGAGCCCTGGTGCAATACGTCATGACGTATAGCCTGGGCCAACGAGATGCAGAGGTGGGGCAGATCACCCTGATGGAGTGGTCTCAGATCAAGGACCTATGCACCCTTCTGCACAGTTTCGACATGGCGACGAATATGTTTAGCGCTGACAATGCCATTATCAGCATGACAATTCCAGTCATTTACATGCTGGAGCACACGCTAAACACTATTCGGAGTCAGGGGGTGAGACAACAGCAAGGGGAGGAACTACAGGAGGATTCATATGCGCAAGGGACAACAACATCACCAAGGTCCAGACGTTCATCATCACCAACGCGGCAGGCATGGAACCATGGGGGAGAGGGATCAACAAGGGCGCATAGTAGCAGGCGAAATGTTGAGGAAGGTGCAGGAGAACATGAAGAAATGGAGGACGAACTGTCCATGGACATGGAAGACTCAGCGGATGAGGGAGACCTTGGTCAAATTTCAGTTGAAAGAGGTTGGGGGGAGATGTCAGAGGAAGAAAGAACGGGTAGCACCTCTATGCCACAAACACAGCATGGACTTGGTCCACATGGCTGCGCAAGACACATGAGTGCCTTCTTGTTGCACTACCTCCAACATGACCCTCGTATTGTCAAAATTAGAAGTGATGATGACTACTGGCTTGCCACACTATTAGATCCCCGGTACAAGTCCAAATTTTGTGACATAATTCCAGCCATAGAAAGGGACGCACGTATGCAGGAGTATCAGCAGAAGCTGTTACTCGATCTTAGCTCGGCTTTTCCACCAAACAACCGTGCAGGTGCAGGGAGTGAATCTCCCAGTTGTAACTTGACAAACATGGGACGGTCTCGTCATCTTCAACAGTCTACCCGTACCAGTAGGACTGTATCTGGTGCTGGTAACAGCAATTTTATGGAATCTTTTCATAATTTTTTTAGACCCTCCTTTGCAAGGCCACCAGAGACAACAAGTCTGACACATAGTCAACGGCTGGAGAGGATGATACAGGAGTATCTCCAAATGAACATCGATGCCATGACTTTGCAAATGGAGCCTTGCTCATTTTGGGCTTCAAATCTAGAAAAATGGCCAGAGCTCTACAGTTACGCCTTGGAGATTTTGTCGTGTCCAGTTGCCAGCGTTGTCTCTGAACGTGTCTTCAGTGCTGCTGGGTGTGTGCTGACAGATAAGCGCACGCGTCTGTCCAGTGACAATGTGGACAGACTAACGTTCATCAAAATGAACAAGTCATGGATCCACCAGGAATTTACTACCCCTGTGTCATCCTGGGGAGAGTAAATGCTTGTGGATTTGGAATGTGCTTGATGCAAATCTGGCTGTGAAGTGTACAACTAGGGCACAAGTGCTGCCACTGAATGGGTGGGTGTGTGTGGGGCCCAATTTTTGGAAAAAAAGGGAGACTCCGCTTGGAGTAACCCTTGCTTGCTGTGTTTTTTAAAAATGATCCAAGATGAACAGAGCTGGGATCAGGAAAGAGTTTGCTACCTACCCCGGTGTCATCCTGAGGACGGTTAAGTATGGCGTATTTTTGAATGTGCTTGATGCAAATCTAGCTGTGAAGTGTACAACTAGGGCACAAGTGCTGCCACTGAATGGGTGGGTGTGCGTGGGGCCCAATTTTTGGAAAAAAAGGGAGACTCCGCTTGGAGTAACCCTTGCTTGCTGTGTTTTTTAAAAATGATCCAAGATGAACAGAGCTGGGATCAGGAAAGACTTTGCTACCTACCCCGGTGTCATCCTGGGGACGGTTAAGTATGGCGTATTTTTTAATGTGCTTGATGCAAATCTAGCTGTGAAGTGCTGCCACTGAAGGGGTGTCTGTGTGGCCCAATTTTTGGAAAAAAGGGAGACTCCGCTTGGAGTCACCTTGCGGTGTTTTACATGATTTTAGAAGGGCATGCCATGCCTATATCTGTGTCTCGTCCTCTTTTTCCTCGTAACGCTGTTTTGTTTTCGCATGAGAATTTGTCCTTGTCACTTTCCCATGTGTTGTGAGTTGTTTGTCACCTTTTGGACACCTTTGAGGGTGTTTTCTAGGTGTTTTTATGTGTTTGTGATTGCCTGCCATTGTTTCCTATGCAGTTCGAGTTCGGTTTGTCGAACGTTCGACGAACCGAACTCGAACGGGAGCTCCGTTCGGCGAACCGACCTCGAGCCGAACCGCGACCGGTTCGCTCATCTCTAATTGTAACACCACTAGCAATTCTTATATATACCATCACTGACAGATTCATATAGTTAAGAAGATCTTACATGGAGCTGTGTACAGTAAGTACCATTCTAAAACCAGCAGGGTGTTGTCTGATAATCTGCTATCAAGTGACATCTGTCAGCACACATTACATTCACGTAGAAGGCAAGTGTCATGAAATACTGTATGCCCCAATAATTCTCAAGCCTTACAACATGAGCAGTCTGCACTAAGAAAAGTGAGCTAGAGCACAATGCATCTACCCCAAAATATTAACTACTGAAATTACAGTTTCCTAGATAAGTATTTAATGGGGCTTCTTCCTACCACTGTTATGGTAGTGTTATGGTTGTCACTATTGGGGGCTCCTGGTGCTTGCACTGTGGAATTTTAAAGAGACTCTGTCCTCAAGTTTCTGCAATGTAATCTGAAGATAGAATGATGTACCAATTAAAACAGAGAATTCAACCATGCATGTCTAATCTTGCAGTATTTTTTTGTTTATTTGCAATCTTAGTTTAAGCCTCTTATCTTTATCATTAGAGAATCTCAGCAGTGCATGAGTTGTAGTCCGACTCTGTTCCCTTCTGTGATTAGCACCTTCCATATATGGAAATGTATACATAAAGCCTGGTGTGGACAGGGATAGCTCTCCTAGCACTCCTACATGCAAAATCTAAAATCTTTCACTGTATCAGAACGGCTGCACAAAGTCATATAAGTGAAACATTGTTGAACTCAGGGCCTCTTTGCCTACATCATGCTGTTCTCAGATGATGTAGCAAAAACCTGCTGACAGATTCCCTTTAAAAGAATTTCTCTTAAAAATAATTATGATTTGTGCACACTCTTGGAAAAAAAATCCCTTTCCACAAACAATGAGTAACAAAATATTTAAAATATAATGACCTAGCTTTGTTTTAACCATACGTAAAGATAACTTTGAAGCAAACCTTTTTAGTTTCACTTGGACAGGGTGATGGTCGGTGCTAGTGCACTTAGGAGTTTTGGGAAAACAACTCACTAGGACTGAAGTGCCAGCATTCCATAATGAGACACAGTAGAAACAGTGAGAAACCACTGGAAGTTTTATAATACTGATAATAAGGCATAGTGAAGCCTTATTGTCCTACTTTGACTATCGTAAGGGCTCGTTCAGGCCAGCATATAATACAGATATGTGCTGTTAGCGTAAAAATCGAATATTACACTGACCAATCTAACTCAATAAAGGCCCTGTCACACGCTACAATATATCTAACGATGTGTCGTCAGGGTCACGGAATTTGTGACGCACATCTGGCATCATTAGAGATATGGAAGTGTGTGACACCTCCGAACGACTGTTAACGAGCAAAAATACTCACTTTATCATTGCTCGTTGACACGTCATTCATTTTCATAATGTAGTTCCTCCTTCTGCACGCCGGTTGTTCGTCGTTCCCGAGGCAGCACACATCGCTACATGTGACACCCTGGGAACGACGAACACAGCTTACCTGCGGCCACCGGCAATGAGGAAGGAAGGAGGTGGGCGGGATGTTACGTCCCACTCATCTCCCCCCCTCCGCTTCTATTGGGCGGCCGCTGTGTGACGTCGCTGTGAAGTCGAACGTCCCTCCCCCTTCAAGAAGAGGATGTTCGCTGCCCACAGCAATGTCGTTAGGGAGGTAAGTACGTGTGACGGGGATTAACGACTTTGTGCGCCTAGGGCAACTAAATGCCCGTGACGCACAAACGACAGGGGTGGGGGCGATCACTCTTGCGAACGGCACGTTTGACGCCGCCTTAAGGCTGTTCAGATTACAGTTTTCCCATATGCACCAATTGTCCGTGTCATGTTTGGACAAGGGGATGTCCAGCGCACGACGCAACACAGAGGTTACAACGGGGGATGGAAAAGGGTAGGAAGGTCTTTACAGTAAAGAGAGGAGATATGGGTACACACCTGACACTAACCTGAGTCTGCACCCTGAGCTCCCTAACGTCTCTAAACGAGTCCTTCCCCCATCACCGTCATGTGCCTAGTCCCTAGTTGTTCCTCCATTCACCCTGGCTAGTGCGAAGGCCGGTGAGCACATTAGACATCACCACTATTGTAATAAAACTACAGGGGAAGGAAGACAGACAGGGAGGCATAGACAAAAGGATATGTACCAACTGTGGCAAGCAGCACAGATCCAACTGCCTTCACCGGCTTCCTCCTTCAACCGTGGTCAGTACAGAATGATTTCTCTTTCTATAACTGGCATAAGGTGATGGGACCTGTGACTATTTAAAGGGAATTGGAGTGGCCACAAACCAGTTGTACCTGAAATGAACTAACAAGAATCTACGAGCAAGGAAAGAGTCTTTAACCCTTGCTGCACTAAAAGAAAGCAAATATGAATAATATTTAGAGTCTCACAAGGCAATGTGAGACTCAGATCCCAAATCTGTCACAAGTCTGCCCAGGACAGGAGACCCTCATGACAGTTCGTGTGAAAGAAAATTGCAGCATTAAATATTTTCTTCCATACCTCTGATAATACTCTAGACTATGGGTGCTTAATAAAATTACACCTTGCACACTTTGTTTCTGAGTATTGGATGAGAATTCAAATCTATGAGTGCATAAAAAAAAGTGCACCCCACACAGAACATCTTTTTGACATCCAATTTGACGGATACATTTCTATTATTAACCTAGGAAACTGTATTTGATCTTGTACAGTTTTGAATGTGGATGTTTAAAAGTGGATCACACACGATTATCAGACAGATGTCACACGGATGGTACACGAATGTAAAATATGGTCACACAAATGACAATATGGATGGAAATTGTCCAAGTTTTCTAGATGCTTTTTCATATGCTTGTGTGAATTCAGTCTAATTTGACCAAAAGGTCTCAAACACTTTTCCAGCTTTCACTATTATTGAGCATGGTGAAATTTATTGACTATTAGACAAAGGATAAATGTGTCCTCTCTCAGATGCCCTCCAGGGCATTCAGGTCTGTAACCCCATTGTCTTGTCATCAGTCCTTCCTCATGACTGGCTGTTCCTTACATCCCCCTCCCGCTGCCTCTCTCTTTTATTCCTTCTATCTGTGTCAGTGTCACAGTCTGGTCTGCTGGCTCCAATAAGCAGATGAAGGTCTAGATCCTGGGAGTGTGCTGTTTGTGAAGACCAGCAGATGAGCAGAACATTCAGCTTGGGTGAGGAGATTTTTTGCATTTTTAACATCTTAGAATGTAGAGGGTTACATTAGTCACATAAAGGGCATGGTTATAGCTTTGGCACAGGTTTGTGGCTAAATAATTGGGAAGCCACATCTTGCTCTTGACCTTTGTAGGAGATTTTGAGTTGTAGATAGGTCTTTCATCATATGGGGCAAAGATTCCACATTGTGCCATAACCTTAAATCTATATACCTTGGCCAAGGTAGATTGGTTTTCTTGCACTCCCTCTGGTATCTTGCATACATGACACATGCCCTACTTAAAGTTTGATTAAAAGTACTCAGACAAGACAAACATGTTTCCAGATAGTATAGCTCAACAAAGACAGTCCAGAGTGAAAATCATTTTTGCAAGCTGTTCAGAGATATGGTGACATGGCAGGGAACCTATCGCTATAAGTCTGTCCTAGTTTGTAACCCTAGCTGTGGCTGCTGAGTTATAATTGAGCTCCTCCTTTGGAAAGTAAAACAATGTCTGGAAGTGATCTATTGTTTCAGGAAGTAACTAAGATTTCTCACTACAAGGCATCGGAAATTATTAACAAAAATGATTCCGTTTTTAAAGGGCTATTATGCATATTATGCATTGACCTGGCAGCATTTTACCCTTTTTTTTTCAAATTTTGGAGCACACGGTCTGGTTTCTTTAGTGAACAGAAATGGGTGAACAACAACAAGCTTCGGCACACAAACATTATACTGAGTGCCGCTGCACTTTCTGTCTTAGGGTATGGTTCCACTTGCGCATAGCTTCCGATGCGAGGACATTGGAAGCGATATGTTAATTACTCTGCTGCAAGCATCAGCCGAGGGTCATGCGACTGTGATCCGATCTTGCAATCGGGTCACAACCCTTTCTCCCTCTCCTCTGCTGCCTGTCTCTGCTTACATCGCAGTGCGCTCGGATGACATGAGAGTGTGATGTTTCACACGCACCCATAGACTTGTATAAGTGTGTGTGAGACAAGACTCGCAGGTGGACACTGCCCCATAGTTTTGCACTACAGTAAGAGCAATCCGATGTTTTATCAGATTGCATTTGTCTGTGCAAAACGCAAGTGGAACCGAGGCCTTAGCCAGAGTGTCTCTCACTGTACTTAGAGCACTGGTTATCGTTTTCAGGTGGGGGGGGTTTCAGTCACTTTTCTTTTTTTTTGTTTTGTGGTATTCGCCAACTTTTTTTTCGACAAATTCATAACAATGGCACACATGGATTTTGCGCAAACTCAAAAATTGCCTTGTTTGCTTTCTTCAATTACACTCTTTATGGCAAAATGTTGTATGCCTCATAAAAAGTAGTAAAAATTGCATAAAAATGTTTGGGGGAATTATGTCAGCGGGGGCCTAGAGTACATTTGTGATACATTTTGTGACTTTTTGAAAAGTCGTATATAATGAATCAGGGGAAAGCACTTGGAAACCCTAATCCTCACCCACAATGGGTTAGTAAGAATCAAAGGCCACAATTCATAGAGATTATTCCAGTTCTGGTGTAATTCGATTTGAAAACTTGCAAAATGTTGGCGCAATGCAAAGTTGCATAAAGTTTTTGTGGCTTTTGGCATTTTATTGCTTGTTTTGCCCAACTTTGCCAAAATGGATGGAACTGGGGCGGGGCATGGTAAGCTGTGGTGTACCTTACACCAAGCATCTTACTCCAGTTCCAGACGGAAGTAAGATTTTTGGCGAGGCACACACCAGTTTTCAGATTCACCCATGACGTATCTATAAGGGATAAACGGGTCTCCAGTGACAAACTTCCCCTTAATTTAAACATATTAGTAACGACACAGACTCCAACTTTATTGCCGAATGGCCACAGCTTTATTCAACAGTATATATGTACCAAACTTGTGGCTCAACATGCCACCCCATTAACACCTGAACCTGTACATATATACATATTCTCCACAAAATGACACCTGATAGGTCCATCCGAGAGCCAAACCATCATTCCTATCCCCCGGCCGTAACCTCCAACCGGCCCAGGGGACCACCTCGGCCGTGACCAAACCGACCCGAGGTGTAGGGTAATTAACGTTCCATCGTTAATTACCCCTCCCCAGAACCTGCAGGACCTCCGCCTACAAGTTCCCATCCAACTCAAAGCCACTCCCCCTGAGTGGCTTCATACCAACAAACCTACTGTCGGTACACCAAACCTCTCTGAACGGACCTATCACCCCGCTGTGACAACAACTCAAAAGAAAACAACATTCCTTTTTTTTCTTTTTTTTTTTTTTTTTTTTTTTTTTTTTTTTTTATATATTTCACATTTATTTTCCATTTTATATTATATTCATTTTATTATTATTATTATCCTTTTTATTTATTTATTTATTTATATATATTTTTTTTTTTTTTTTTTTACATTATTGCAGGGCGGGTGGGCGGGACACGCTGTCTGTAGGTCAAAAGGGGCAGTGACCTCTGCACAGCCCCCTTTATACCCACACACCAACCCTCCCATATCCTGTCCCTCACCCAATCCCTTTTCCCGACTCTCCCACCAATCAGGCAGCCCCTATGTGCCTCCAACCTTAGCACTTAACTCTTTCCTACCCTAACCCTCCCGATCGTCATGGGCCTGTTCACCCCTATGGGGCTCTCTGGCCGTCTTTTCATTAGGAGGCATGCACCTCTTAATGAGTCAGTTGGATCTGACTTTAGTGACCCCTCATGAAGACCAACTTATTGAATCTTGATGAATCGGAGCTGAGCAAACACATATAAAATAGACTTCAAAAAGGGGTGACTGTAAAGATGAATTTGGTGGAAACAAGAAAATGCCAAAACGTTATAAAAATCACGTTAAATGCAATAATGAATGGGGTCCTTAGTGCTTGACTTGCGTTGAGATTAGAAATACAACAGCATCATGAAACAACTGCGTTAGCTCTCTATCAGTTCTTCTCTTTTTGAGAAACCAACCAGGTTTCTAACTTCTAACTTCACTTGTAACTACCTGGATCTGGACCCTGTCTTGCTTTAGATTAATTTCTTAGATGTCTGTCATTTTCTTACGCTTGACCACTGTGGGCCATACCACAGCCAAACGCACTCTTCCTCGACAACTGCTTAGGCCTCCCCTCTTCTATGGCAAGTCTCTGAGCTGCATGCAGAGTCTAATAATTGTGTGAACTCTCCACTGTTTATCTCTTTCTAACTAAGCGGTGCAAAAGGTATTTAAGGATATAGCTAATCCCACCCAGTTATATTATGGAGCAAAACTTTTAGAGTCACAGTATCCAATGTGACATTAGAGCAGGACACCCAGGCATTTCCATCTTAGGTTGGGAAAAAGTAACCTTGCTTTGGTACAAACACCTTGGACAAAAGGAACATCCAGGGCCAGGACGTCAGGTAGACACCCACCAATGCCACAACCTCTTACTTCTATGGGAGGGGGCATGATTTAAATAAAAAAAATACTACTGAACTCTGGCATTCAGCAGTTACAACCAAAAGACCAGTGTCAGAGACTCATCAACACTGCTTACCACTTTCTCTGTTTGTGCCCCAACCGACATACCCACCCAACATTCAGTTGTGTTCACGTCTTTAAAAGGAATTTGTCACCAAGTTCTTGCCACCTAATCTGAGTGTAGTATGATGTAGGGACCCTGATGTGATCCAGTGATGTGTAACTTACTGGGCTGCTTGGTTAGTTTTGATAAAATCATTGTTTTATCATCAGGAGATAATCACTACAGGACTAGTAAACCTGCTACGAGGTAGTCATCCATGTTCCCATGTTCATGAACTGTGTATAACCCCGCCCCCACCACTGATTGATTTTGAGTTTTCTGTGTACATTGTATAAGGGCAGAAATCTTCCAATCGGTGGTGTGGATTAGGTTATACAGAGCTCAGCATTAGGCCCCCTTCACAGGTCTGTTTCCAGGACATGTGGTGTTAGTTTCCACGTGTACTGGAGACACATTTACACACATACCTATGAAAACCTACCTGCGTGTGTGTAGTGCCCCACGGGGCAGGTGGTTAACCTACTCGTCGCCGGGCCGTTTCGGGTCGGGTCAGGCGTTGTCACGGGGTGGCCTTGCCCGGTTCTGTTGCCCCAAGGCGTACACTAAATGGTGGGGGAAGCTGGGTATCTGGGAAAATTTGTCGTGATGCCACCTGTGGTATGCGCCCAGGGAATAGCCGCCGCTGCTGGGTTCCTTGCCGGGGCAGGTGTTATGGCAGCCGGGATGGTATTGCTCCCCACAGGCGGAGCGGGCCCTGGGTGGATAATAAGGGTTCTAATGGCCGTTGGCGCCTAAGCGCTTGTAAGGACGAGTCACCACAGTCTCTGCAGGTTCAGGGTGTAGTTTAATCACAACTTCAGCTGCCAACCTGGTCACACTGGTCACTGCCGTGATGGGCTCAGGTCAATCCCAGATCCGGTAAGGGGTCACCACTGAAAGAGTGAGAGTCCTATTTCTAGGGTGTTCCCCTCTGCAGTTAGGTACCCTGGCTGAGCTACCGCTCCAAGCCCCGGGCCCCATAAAGTCCAAGTTTTCCAGAGATGTCTTGCCAGAACTATGGTCTTGATGGGTCTGTTTTAGAAGTCAGTGTGTTGTGCCTATTTCTACCCCAAGTGGAACCTGCCCCTCCCAGGTAGCTGGCTTCAGTGACCGGAAAGTCCCATGACTATAATGGCCACCCCCAGCCTACCCTGAGCCAACCCTCCCTGTGTGAAGGCTCCTAAGCTGTATGTGGTGTGTGAATGTGGAGCACCAGTGATTAACCCCCTGCTTACCTGAGATAGATACTGCACCTTAATTGAGGTGCAGTACCCTGTGGCGACCAGAGCCTCAGGGGCGCCACATTTGCACATGGACCGTGTGTCTGTGTGGACACACGTGTGTCCATGTGATCCACACAGAGACATGTCCAAGAGCCAATATAAGTTTATGGGTCCTTAAAACATATACAGCACACGGATGACACATACGTACACACAAATGTCCACATGGATGGTCAAAATGGAATGTGCCACACGTGCATTTTTTTTAACAGACGTGTGAAGTGGGCCTTAGAGAACTGGTTGACTTGCAGCAGATAATACAGTGATATCAAGCAGCTCAGCAAGTTACAGATTGCATGATTCAGCCCCTACATTACATTGCTTTCAGATGAGGTAGCACAAACCTGGTGACAGATTACCTTTAAGACGTGAATCAAGACGGGCAGAAATTTCTAATCAGCTCCTAATCAGCTCCCTGCTCTGCTCTTACTCTAGTACAGGGGTTGGCATCTATGGCTCGCGAGCCAGATGTGGCTATTTTGATGGCTGCATCTGGCTCGCAGACAAATCTTTAATAAAAAAAATACAGTATTTTCCGGTTTGTAAGATGCACTTTATTCCCCCAAAACTGGGGGGAAAATGGGGGTGCGTCTTACAAATTGCATATGGCTTATGTCGCGGGCCGCGGGGCGCTGCGCTCGCTAACGCTCGGGTCCGGCGCTGCTGCTGCTACTCGGTGGCTCAAGCGGTGGGCCGGATCCGGGGACTCGAGCGGCGCTCCTCGCCCGTGAGTGAAAAGGGGGTGGTTTGTTTGGGGATTTAGTCCGTGACGCCACCCACTGGTTGTGGTGAAGATGGGCACCACCGCTGCTGGTGACGGGGATCCCGGGAGCGATGGTAGGGAGCAGCTGGGATGTTGGTTTCCCCCTCCGTGGGTAGGGGTTGGTGGTCCCGGGGCCCGGTGGTGTGACGGGGAGGCAGGGTCGGTGAGGTGCAGGGTTGCAGGGACAGCGCGGTGCCGTGTACTCACTCAGCAAGAGATGCACAAAGTCTCCGGTAAACCAAACGGCTGGATGGACGGGTCCCGCAGCCGACTGCTGTGTCTCTCCCCGGACAGGTGATGGTGGCTGACTCTAACTCCAACTGACTGCTTTTCCCGCCTCCAGGCCTGTGAACTCCTCGGTGGGCGGGGCCAACTGCCTGGCTTCGCCCCACCTGGTGTGGACATCAGACCCTGGAGGGAGGCAACAAGGGTTTTGTGTCTGACTAATGTAACTGTCCGGGGGTGGGGGTGTGTGTGTGTTTTGTCTGTGGCTACCTGGCTAGTCCAGGGCGCCACACTTACCATGGCGGCCGTGGTGGAGCTTATGAGGTTTCGTGCTGGCGGGAGCCTTTGATCTGTGGTCTGCTTTGAATCTCAGGGAGTTGAGGAGATCGACTTCAAGAAAATGGCCACATAGGCGGTGCGTGCACATATAGGACTCTGCGGCCATTTTCTTGAAGTCCATCGCGTCTAACTGCACATGTGCCGCGTCCATTTCCTTGAAGTCGATCTCGTCAATTGAGCGAGATTCAAAGCAGCACGCCGACAGATCAATGCTGCCCGCCGCCGTGACACCCCATGAGCCCGCAGCAAAACCAGGTAGTCACACAGTTTAGGCCCCCGTACAACACCGCTCCCACATAGGGTTAAAGCAGCCAACAAAACCCTAGTCTCCCCCTCACGGAAGGACAGACACACCAGTGGGTGGGACCAGGTGGAAAGAAAACGCCTACTTAGGGGTCTGGAGAGCCCGGGGCGGGAAAACGGCAGATAAGTTTAGACACAGTTAAGTTTGGAGGTTCAAGTGGAGAGGAGTGAGGAGGAGAAGTTGACAGGTGTCAGGGTCGGAGCCCTGACACATTGGCTAGGTGGCAGACGGTGGTCACCACCAGCAGGAGACGGGAAGACAGCTCGGCAGATCCGAGGTGGACCGGGGCAGGGTTTTAGCCCGCCGGTACCGACACCGGAGAACCGACCTGGAAACCATGCACACAAGGGAGTACTCAGACCCTGAAGCCAGGACCGGCACCAATGGCCTAGTTAATTAACCGATTGAGGGCAAGATTCCAGGTCCTGTCCCAACCTAAGTCCCGAAAAGTAGACAACCACCCACAGAGAGGGATAGGGCATCCGCCAGGGCCTGGTAGAACTCCCGGGTCAGCGTCTGACGGGCACGGCTCCCAACCAGAGGATCGGGAGTGGACTCCTGCTTTACACACCGGGAAGTCTACACAAGAAGACACAAAGTACAGAGGAAAGGGGCAGTGACCATCAGCCCGGGTGTGGGACCAGATACACCCATCTGCGGCAGCCGGCCACTGCCACCTTGGTTTACCAAAAGACTTGTGTGATTGATTCCACAGTGAGTAACTTTCCCGGCCTGACCGGGTGCGCCGGCCCCTGCCATTATCGTCCCCTGCACAGAGACATTGGGCCCCGGGGCAACCATCCCTGCCCACGAAGGGGTTAACATCCAGCTGCCAGCCCATCGCCCCTGGGAGCCCCACAACAGCAGCGGTGGGGCTACATCTCACCACACACTGTGGGTGGCGTCACTGACAGTTTTCAACAACCCCCGTACAAATACATCCCCCCCTTTTTATTCGAAGTGTTCGCGTGACCCCCGGGTCCAGTAGAGTCCCTCAAGCCATACCGCAGATCCGGATCTGAGCAGCACGGCTGCTGGCATGGGGGGGGGCGGCACAGATCCTCTTGAGCCGTGACACCCCTCCTCCATGTCTGCAGCATCGCCTACCCTGCCTCCTGGGACCTTCTGAGCCTCTCCACCACCGCCGCTCCCCCCTGGTGTCTATGGCTTTCACGGAATCACATTTTAAAATATGTGGCGTTCATGTCTCTCTCAGTCAAAAAGATTCCTGACCCCTGCTCTAGTAGGTCGCAGGCTTGCTGGAGGCCAGTATCATGCAGAAGACATTGGGCAGTATGATGCAGGGATGTCTTTGTGCCGTCTGATCTTATACAAGCTAGAATAGGAGATGAAGGCTGTGGTGGATGGGAAACCAGGATTTAATGAGTAGAAGCTTTTTTTTTATTATTATTTTGCATGGGAGTTGAATGGTGGGGCATCATACTGTACTGGGAAGTGTTAGGGACATCAACTGTATAGGGCGCTGTAAGGGCCATCATGCTGCACTGGGAGCTGTCAGGACATTATACTGTGTATAGCGGGCTGTGGGGCCATCATCATACGTTATGATGGACTGTATTGACCAAGATTTACACGTGTGCCTGAACCTTTTGTTGCAAGCTTTATTTGCAGTATGACGGATGCAAATAACTTCAGACATTCATTTAACTAAAATGGAGGTCTATTTAGTTTCCACTATGTTATTCATCAAGTGCTGCATACCTTAATTGAAAAGCAACATGTGATAATAAAACTTAACCTTTAATTGGGTTATTTAAAATAACGTGAATACACACAGTGATCCAAACACCAATTAAAACCAGAAAATGTTGAGGCCAATATGGTTCATGTGTTTATGGCGCCAACATTTTTCAAAAAACAGGGGAACGAGTGACGTTCACCTTTTATAAACAACACAGGATGGGTAGGGAGATCTTAAGCACAAATAGCTATTATAGCACCGCTAATAAGATGAATTAATGCTGGGTATATGCAGCTTTCAAGAGATGTATATGATCACAGTGAAAATAGTATGCCAATTAACCCAGAGATGTTTCCACTCAGCGCTAGTACCATTAGGCTTGAATAGATGAAATAATTGCCCAGCTGTAGAATTACACTAATGTAACACACCATTAAAGGACAATTTAAACAAACACATGCACCATAGATTATAATATCCAGAAGATGGTGACTCCCCAGTGGATATACTATGCTAGATACCAACTATGTCTTAAGGCAAAGAGCATATAATATGAAAAACAATGCAGTGTTAAGGCCACTTAAAGTGGAACAATCTCACCCAATCCTTTCGTCCCATTGATGGATTAAGGTTCTCCCGTGTTGTTTAGTCCAAGTACCGGCACGGTGGGAGTAGTGGCTTGGTCACTAGCCCTGTCAGGGATTAAACTGACCCTTTAATTATCCACAATGACTCCCACCCTTACAAGGGCAGTCCACAGCTGGCCCCGTTGTGGCTGACCCTAGTAAACAAAACCAGGTGACTCCCGACGCGTTTCACATCATCTGCTCATCAGGGGAGACATAAAACACCTGAAACTCACGGCGGTGGCTCAACACAGAGCTCAAACCTATGTGGCCTGGTATCCATGAGGATGTACGATGTACTGAGGTTAAAAAAGGGCCTTAGTCCCACCTCCCGGGTTAGGAGTCCCGCCTCACTTAATCATGCAAATAGCACAAGAAAATGCTTCCTAAGGTCATTTGCTTGCATCATAAATGAAGCGTCCTCAGAGCAGTTTCGGCGAATTCTGTAATATTGTCCCTTGGGAATTCCCCTCCTGAGGGGAGCCGGATGGTTACTGTCCCACCTCAGGAGGGAGTTGGTGGCAGTTGGTTTTCATAAATAGACGTGCTCAAGGTACCATCTTTCGTCTTACTGATGAGAGGAGGATTGTATGCTCTCTAATATGTCTGTAGCGTGTATTTGTACGTGATGATAAAGTTTGTTGAAAACTCCCTCCCCTGTGATGATGATGTTTTGACCGGCTTGTGGGGCTGATATTGTATACGCCCCCTCTCTACACCAACCATGTGACTATCACGTAGCCTTTGAAACATGCAGCCTTGTGCTCTATCTGGCCGGTCACTACTACATGACGAGAACCTAGTGCGTCACGACATAGGCCATAGGATTGATATGTTGGAGACGCCCTCCTCTCCTCCTCCCCTTCTCCGTTGTTTCGTCGCAGACCACGTGACTGCTCATGTGACCGGGGAACCAGGAAGTCCTGCGTTCCACCGGTCAGTCACCAACTGATGACGCGCGCCCAGTGTTCTGTGACGCGACTCACACCACCCTCCTCTTCCACATGTCCCTGTTTATCAACGTCCGCGTGATCACTCACGTGATCAGGCAACCAGGAAGTATTGCATCCCACTGTTTGATCACTAAGAGACAACGCACGTTCTACTTGGTTATCCGGTAAGAACGATTTATCTATATTAGACTATATGTAATAAGGTACATCCAGAGATATCCTGAGCTAGCTATTCATCAGATCGCTTTCCTGGATTATCTCTATATGGGTTAGCTCTGTTTGCAACCCGGGTTTACCCCATTACCGTTGTGCTATTTGCATGATTAAGTGAGGCGGGTCCCCCTTGTCACAGCTCAGTTTTTTGGTGTTTTTTGTCTGTTATCTTGCTTTAATGGAAGTTGGGGGTGCAGCCCTCCTGATACTGAGGCTGAACAATTACCTGCTTCTCACTTTTTGCTGTGTATTTAATCTGGGACCCAGCTAACCACTTTACCATCCATATTGAAGTTTTGACATGACACAAGTCAGGTACAGATTATGTTTTTAACTTTAGTAGGTTAGGGACTGTCTCAGATGGGTACACCGTGACGAGGTGAGACAGCTTCTTACCTTTTTGCAAAAATGTATATACTAAGTACCCTGTTTATTAAGCACTTGCAATTTATTTATTTATAGTCAGGGTATTTTTTCTACAATTTTCTCCTTGTTTTTTTTCCTTTCATCTATTCCAGCCTAATGGTACTAGCGCTGAGTGGAAACATCTCTGGGTTAATTGGCATACTATTTTCACTGTGATCATATACATCTCTTGAAAGCTGCATATACCCAGCATTAATCCATCTTATTAGCGGTGCCATAATAGCTATTTGTGCTTAAGATCTCCCTACCCATCCTGTGTTGTTTATAAAAGGTGAACGTCACTCGTTCCCCTGTTTTTTGAAAAATGTTGGCGCCATAAACACATGAACCATATTGGCCTCAACATTTTCTGGTTTTAATTGGTGTTTGGATCACTGTGTGTATTCACGTTATTTTAAATAACCCAATTAAAGGTTAAGTTTTATTATCACATGTTGCTATATCTGGTAAAGTTGTACATGTTGGAATTCTCTTCTAATACCTACTGGTTCTGAATTGGTGCTATTTTCGCATACCTTAATTGAAACCAAAAGGCCCCCAATATAGTTAAGCCCTATTAATTTCCATGATTATCCTTGGGTTTGACATTTAAAATATAGGATGTCAGTGATGGATATCACTATTTGTCCCTTACATTGTTTAAATATTCTGCAAACAATGAGTTATTCTATATCTAACTGTGAAATTCCACACACACATTCCTGATTAGCCTCGCCCCTAAAGTACACAACGTTTTTACTTTTTGTGTTTTTTTTTGGTGAAGAAGGTAACAATTCTAGTGTAATTGGTAATCAGAACTTGTTACCTGACCCAGAGGAGGGTGGAGGAGTGCAATAGGGGTCCAATTACCTTAATCTCTGATCCATTCCTTTGCTGTACTGGGGCAGCATTGGCCTCATCTACCTATGGCACCAAAATACCTTGTCCTGGCCCTGGTATATTCAACCTTCCTTGTGTAACGTGGTTCGGAGCATTAGCCGTGGGTGAGGTACTTGATTTCTATGTCCTGACACGCTACAGAAAAATGGGGGTCCTGGTTGTGTGTGTGTGTGTGGTGGTAGTGTTGCTGCTGTGGACACTTTCAGGTTCAGCCCTGCTGTGCTCTGAGTGGCGCCAAACCCCATTTTTTTCTCAAAATGAGGAAGCCAGACAAGTTTCTAAAATCACAGTCCTTTTAACGAAAAAATAAACTTATGCACAAAGGGTAGCAGGTTTCACTCATGTAGTTTTGTTCTGTGCATTACAAAGGCACATGGATAGTTATTCCAATCGGTGGCACAATACTTGTGAACATGTCAGATGAACAGCACACTGATAGGGGTGACTCCTTTCTTTAATGAAACTAAAGTAGGGGAGCTCTTGCTAGTTACCACCCTACTAAATGTACCACTGGTCTGACAGAATCCACTTTTTCTTCAAGGCTGCCCCGAGTCCAAAACACTCCTGGTGCATTATAGCTTATTCAGTCCCAGGCTACCCCCATTTGCCTGCTTAAGAGAACTGCCACCATTGTAGGTTCCTTGCTGAAACTTGCTCCTTTGTCCATGTCACATACACCCAAAGTTGTTCTCCTTCTCTGAGGGTGTCCTCACTTCTTCTTTGCTCAACAGCAAACATCTTGAACCAGAAACTCACTCATACTGGTGTATATCACTCCTTCTCCCTGGCTGACTGGGTATTAACCTTGTCCTTTCCAAATAAAAATCTATAAAAGAGTAAAAAGGAAGACATTGACCTTTTATGGCTGATGTTTACTACTGCAGCCCGTTGGGAAATTAAAACTTGTTACCACAGGAAAACATTGCAGAATACAAACATTACACAAAAACGATTTATGTTTTTGTGCCGCCCCTGCAGCGGATCGAACCGCTTGGATCCGGGGGTGATGATTACTCGTGGCTCAAGGGTCTCCAGACCTGGGGGCTATGGGGCTACACTCAAACGGAAAACAAGATTATTTACAGGGGATTGGTGTAGTTCGTGATGCCACCCGTGGTGTACGATAATTGGGAGTACCGCCGCTGCCGTTGGGGGTACCCGGGGTGATGGAGTGGGAGAGCAAGATGATGTTACCCTCCATGGGTAGGGGTAGGCCCCGGGTCTCTGGATGGTGATGCGGGGTTGCAGTGCAGGAGTCAGTCGGGTACTCACTCAGCAATGAAGGAGGCGCTGACAACAGGGTAAACCAAGTCTCAGACTGCCGTTGCCTCTCAAGGGGAGCTCGTCCATGTCCCGTTCCCTGCAGCACTGCCTGGTGGTCCGTAACCTGCCTCCTGGCACCAATTTAGATTGTCCGTTGTGGCCCGATAGCTTGAAGCTTGCCGCTCCCCACTGTGGCTAAGTGAAGGAGCCTGCTCTCAGGACCTCACGCTTGGGATTTTAGTGGGTCACTTGCTAGGAAAGCCCTATCTCCCTCGTTGCGCTAGTGCCCCTGATCTCTGAACTTCATAGGAACAGTCTATAAAGGCCCCGCCCTCCGCAGGTTAATTGCCGGGTCGCCTGAAGCTTCTCCCCGACCTAGGGTTCGTATACCCCGAGGTGTCTTTGGTCCCGGATCGGTGATAGGACCAAGCTGCTGACCATCCTCCTTGACGGGTTCGAGGCACCTAAACTCAATCCCCTGCGACCGGGGGTCCGACTCGTCTAGGTCCAGACCACCGTCTGCGACCTAGTTTGCTTCTCCCCTGGGAGGTCCTCACAGCTCAAGGGTTACTACTCGACTAACTTGACACCTCCCACCCCCTGTCTGACCCCAAGGTGGGCGGCCCTATTCCTGCTTAAGCAGCCCACTGGTGTGCCTGACAGGTGTGATGCAAGATGTATCTAGGATTTGTGAATGCTGGTGGAGGCAGCACTGCAGGTTAGGTTCCCAGAACCATGGGGGTTTGAGTCCTGCACGGGAAGGGCAGATTGTGCAGAACCGAATAGTTCAGGGCGTCACCTTTTCAGGTGGAGTGCAACAGCCTGACTAGTAATGAGCGAATAGTAACTATTCATGTTTAGATAGTTCATAACGAATCTCAAAGTACTATTCCGGTATTCATTATGAATAATGAACCTAATGCAAGTCAATGGGGAACCCGATCATTTTTCTGGGAAATATTGAAGAAAAATACTTGGGTTCCCCATTGACTTACATTAGGTTCATTATTCGTGATGAATACTGGAATAGTGCTTTGGGATTCGTCATGAATAATCCGAACACAAATAGATACTATTCACCCATCACTTTACTTGACCAGTTATATTTATCGCTAGACAACCCACAATGCCATTTGTTATGTGAAAAGCATCCAGTCCTTTTTTAAATGCTGAAAAAGTGTCTGCCATTACTACATCTTGCAGTTGGGCATTCCTCAATTTGACTGCTCTAACTGTAAACAACTCTTTTTTATCTTTAGATGCCCCAATCATCTTTCCTAGTGTTTTTCATAGTGAAGGGTTCTTGCAAGTTTGGGGTTTCATTCAGCAAATAGTTGGGAATTTGGTCTTCATTAATGGTGCCCCAAATGCTGAGAAATACAATCAGTACTTATCCATCATGCAATATCATCAGAGAGGCATCTGATCCTCTAAACTTATTCTGCAGCAGAAACCACCCGAAACATACAGCCAATGTCATTAAGAACTATCTCCATTGTAAAGAAGGACCTTGAACCTTCAGTCCACTGTACCATTGTGCAATGGTACAGTCGACTGAAGGTTACTGCAGTTTGTAGGCTTGTTGGAAGAGGTGGGTCTTCGGGTTCCTTTTGAAGGCTTCCGCAGTAGGCAGGAGTCTGATATGTTGGGACATAGAATTCCAGAGTATGGTTTAGGTGTGGAAGAAATCTTGTATGCCATTGTGGGAAGAGAAGAAAAGAGAAGAGGAGAGAAGAAGATCTTGTGACGATTGGAGGTTACATACAGGTAAGTACTGGGAAACTAGGTCACTGATGTATGGTGGATGGCTTTATATGTCATGGTTAGTGTTTTAAAACAGAGTCTTTGGGCAATGATAAGCCAGTATAGAGATTGGCAGTGAAGAGAGGGTAGGGAATAGCAGAGGGACAGGTGGATTAGTCAGTCAGTAGAGTTTAGAATAGATTGTAGGGGTGTGAGAGTATTAGAAGGGAGGCTAAAGAGCAGGAGGTTGCAGTAGTCAAAGCAAAAGATAATGAGGGCATGCACTGGTGTTATTGAAGATTCTTGGTCAGGGAGTGTACAAATCTGGGAAATATTTTTGAGTTGGAGTCTGCAGGAGGTAAAAGGGCTTGAATATGTGGCTTGAAGTAGAGGGCAGAGTCAAGGCTTTCCTCCAGGCAGCGAGTATGCGGGAATGGGGAGAGTGAGCAGTCATTGACTTTGATGGATAGGTCTAGGGGAGTGGCAGAGTAAGATAGGGAAGAATGATGAATTCTGTTTTCTCCATATTCAATTTTAGAATTTGAGCAGAAAAGAAGAATGAAATATCAGAAAGATAGTGTGGGATTTTGGTTAGTAATGAGGTGATATCAGGTCCAGAGAGGTAGATCTGTATATCATCAGCGTAAAGATGATTCTGAAAGCCGTGAGACTCTATGAGCAGTCCCAGGCCAAAGGTGTAGATGGAGAACAACTTGGCTCCTAGAACTGAACCTTGGGGGACACTTTCACATAGGGGGCGAGATGAGGAAGTAGTGTGAGAATGAGAGATACTGAATTTTTGGTTGGTTAGGTATGAAGAGATCCAAGATAGGGCCAAGTCTGCGATGCCAAGAGATGAAAGAATCTGTAGGAAGAGGGAATGGTCCACATAGTCAAAGGCAGAGTACAGAGTAGTGTCGGTTGGCTTTGGTGGTTAGTAGGTCATTGGTGACTTTAGTTATGGCAGTTTTGGTAGAATGATGCAGTCAGAAGTGAGATTGTAACCGGTCAAAGAGAGAGCAGGAGAAGAGGTGAGAGAACAGTTTAAGATGGGCATGCTGTTCCAGTAGTTTTGAGGTATATGGGAGAAGGGATATGGGGCAATGGCTAGACAGAGAGGATCGGTCAAGGGAGGACTTTTTGTGGATGGGTGTGATCAAGGCATTTTTAAAGCATGAGGGGAATACACCAGTTGTTAGTGATAGGTTGAAGAGATGTGTTAGGGTTCGAATGAAGACTGTGGTGAGGTTGGGGATGAGGTGGGATGGGAGCGGGTCAAGTGTGCATTTGGTGAGATGTGATCTGGACTGAAGAGAGGAGAGCTGATCTGTCATGGTGGAGAAGCTGGTTATGGAGGAACAGGGCTCAGTAGTTATGGGGAGGGGCAGCAAGGACTGTGGGTCAAAGCTTTCTCTGATTATTTTAATCTTTTGCTTGAAGAATGAGGCAATGTCTTCAGCTAAGATGAGAGGTAGGAAGTGCTGGTGGGCAGAGGAGATAATTGAAAGTGTTGAATAGCTGTTTAGTGTTGTGGGACAGGGAGGATATGAGAGATGAAAAGTAGGTTTGTTTTACGGTAGTGAGCGCGGACTTGAAATTTGCAAGGGAATGCTTGTATGCGATGAAGTGCTTGGTGGAATGGGATGTCTTCCATCTCCGTTCAACAACCCTGGAGGCCCACCTCAGTTCTTTAATCAAGCTTGTGTCCCTGGTTTGCCTGTTGATTATATGGGTTTTGGTATGCGTGAGAGTGGCAGCCAAATTAAGAGCTGTAGTTATTGTGGTGTTATATAAAATGGCAGCAGCATCTGCGTCATGTAAGGATACTATGTCTGTGAGAGGGAGAAAGAATTCAGAGAGTGAATGTAAATCAAGGTGTTTGAGATTTTGTGAGGGAGTGTAAGTTTGTGGAGTTGGGGTTGAGTGCAAGGTGAGGAGCTGGAAGATAATGTATATAGGTTATGGTCAGACAGAGGGGGGGAGGTGAGTTACAAAGGTTAGATAGGGAACCTAGGTGGGTGAAGATGAGGTCCAGTGTGTGACCATCTTTGTGAGTAGCTGTGGAGGACCATTGAGTGAGGCCGAGGTTTACATGTAAAGAGAGAAAGATTTGCACATGTCTGCATCCACAGATCGGTTATTAGTTTGTCAAGATACTGTATTTGGGACAATCTCCCTGCTGAGTTCCTTTCTAAAGGTATTTTGTTAAAGTGTTCCATTAATAAGCATTCTTACTTTACAGCATTTTTTCCATACTTGTTGAAACCTTTTGTACTGTGTGGGCATGTTACAAAAAAATAAGCCATTGTTTATCACACGTCTTCTCAGAATCTTATATCACGATTAAAAACTGCCTGCCCTTCCCACAAATGGGCGTGTTATTCACACATCCTTATGACAGTGAGGGTATGTGCGCACGTTGCTTTTTACCTGCTTTTTACCTGCTTTTTTGCTGCTTTTTCTTCTGCGCTGTTTAATGCCAAAATGGATGTGTTCTTCTATTCAAGCAAAGTCTATGGGAATTTGGGTTTCTTGTTCACACTATGTTGTTCAAAATGCTGCCTTTTTGTGGCAGAACTTTGGTCAAAAATTCAGCTTTTCAAAGAAGCAACATGTCAATTGTTTTTGCCATTTGGGTTTTGCACTGCAAAGCTGAGTTTTTGACCAAAGTTCTGCCACAAAAAGGCAGCATTTTGAACAACATAGTGTGAACAAGAAACCCAAATTCCCATAGACCTTGCTTGAATAGAAGAACACATCCATTTTGGCATTAAACAGCGCAGAAGAAAAAGCAGCAAAAAAGCAGGTAAAAAGCAACGTGCGCACATACCCTGACATTTAAATGGAACGCGTGCCAGTGCCCATACGCATTGGGTCCCATCGACCCATGATGAAACCAATTTGGTTACTATGGCAGCCAATGGTCTGCCGAAGAACCCTGTTGCTGTCATCCCGCTCCTACTATTCAGTTGTAGGCTGAATTCCATAGGAGAATGAGATTTTCACTACATTCTGCAATACTATGGTATAGAAATATATATTATAACGATCAAACAATTCAAGTACACTAAGGGGACTAATAAATAATGTATAAAATAAAGAAAAATAGTTTTTTAAAAAATTAATAATTAAAAAAATATTTAAAATTTCAAATCACCCTCCATTTCCTTATTAAAAAATATAGACAGATAAAAAATACATATTTGATAACACCACATTCGTAAATGTCAGATCTTTTAAAACATGTAATCAGTAATATCAATAAACACCGTAAAAAATCAAAACTCCAGAATTGCATTTTTTTGGTCACCTCCCTAATACAATGTAATAATAAGCAATAAAAGAATCTCATGTACACAAAATTAGTATCAATAAAAATTCACTAAATGCCCTATTGACAGAAAAATAAAAACATTGCAGGTCTTGGAAAATGGCAACACATGACCATTGAGGAAGGATTCTCCAGTCGTGCTGTGTGTGTGTTACCTACTAATACCATCTGTAAGTAATACACGAACTGCATGTGACTTGGTTTAAATTGGCCACAGCAGCCTTTATTACCTATTATTTACATACTAACACAAGGGGGCGCCGTCCAACGGGCGACCCCAACAAATAACAATAGGTAACACAGTAATCAATACAGCAAATATATAACCCTGAGTAGGCCCAGTCCAGGAACAACTTCTCACCCCAATATCCCTGGCCGCAACACACCGACCCAGAGATGAGGTATTAATCACCAACGGATTAATACCCCCAACTTTGCAGAACCCCGTGCCTGCAACATCCCGGAACCCAGAGATACCATACCAAGATGGTGTCTCTCTGTCCAGGTACCATTGCCTTCAACCGCCTCTGGACCAGACCTACCCCCGCTGCTGTGACAAAGAAAACAACCCAGCCAAATATTCCCCTCAGTACTAAACACAAGGGAGGGTGAGCGGGGATCGCTCAATATCCAGAAGTCAAGAGAGAGGGGGTAAGACAAGGTTCTTTACTTACACCCCTCATCTGCCCCACCGCTTCCTCCAGAGAACTCCTCCTACCCACCAATCCCTTTATTCTGCCCTATAAACAACCATTCCTGTTCCTTTTAACCCCATCACTCCTTCCCTCTAGTCATGTCGCCCCTCGACCCTATGGGTTCCATGGCTTTCTAAGCAAAAACAATTATTTGGATTTTTTTCATCACTTAAATAGAAAAAAAATACTTGCATGTTAGGTGTTGTTGGACTGATGAGGAAAGTCACATTTGCGGGTCATTTTTCCAACACAATGAATGTCATAAAAACCAAACCCTCCAAAATGGTGGAGTTGTATTTTTTCACCCATCATCACACATTTTTTGTCTTTTTTTTCAGTAAATTGTATGGTAAAATGAACGGTGCCATTCGAAACTAGAATTTACCCATTAATCAATACCTCGTATGGTTATGCCAGAGACATAAAAAAGTTATGACTCTTGAAGGAAGGCAATGAAAAAAGAAAAGCACAAAACTAAAAATGTCCCTGTCCTTAAAGGGATATACAATTGCATCTCAAAAAATTAGAATATCATCAAAAAGTTAATTTATTTCAGTAATTGAATACAAAAAGGGAAAAACATATTATATACAGTCATTACACACAGAGGGATCTATTCCTATATATTATATAGAGTCATTACACACAGAGGGATTTATTCCTATATATTATGTAGAGTAATTACACACAGTGTGATCTATTCCTATATATTATATAGAGTCATTACAAACAGAGGGATCTATTCCTATATATTATGTAGAGTCATTACACACTGTGTGATCTATTCCTATATATTATATAGAGTCATTACACACAGAGGGATCTATTTCAAGTATTTATTTCTATTACTGTTGGTAATTATGGCTTACAGCCAATGAAAACCCAAAAGTCATTATCTCAGAAAATTAGATTATCTAAGAACAACTGAAAAAAATATTTTAAACTCAGAAATGTTGGCACCTACTGAATAGTCTGTACAGTAAATGCCTCAATACTTGGTCGGAGCTCCTTTCGCATGAATTGCTGCATTGATTATTTGGGTATATATAGCTGTCGGTACACAGTGCTGTATGTCCCTGAGGAAGCCCAACGCGAAACACGCATCGGGGCTGTGCGTTGTTTAGATTCCTAAGGCAGGATAATATGGGTAAGCTGGATCATTTTACTAAGGGACTTAATAATATATTTGTTGTACTGGATTGCCCTCCAGTGGCCATTGGCATTTACTACAGGCTTTGTGTTTCACATTAGATCTACTGGCCTACCTATTATACTTCTTTCCTGTGATACTTATATATCTTATATTTTATGTCTATACTTATATCACAGGTTAATATATGGCATAATGGGTTTAGTGCAATACCGATACTATATATGGAGCTGAGCATTGTACAATATACATTACTATTTTGATATACAAATATAACTTTTTTGAACCATATTGTATACCCCATCCTTACCATGCTCTCAAGGTTATGTATAGAATTTCTTTCTGCACATTATATTCCCCCATTATTTACATATATTCCTTGACTGTCTTTTATAGGTAGTATTTTTTCTTTTTGTATAATAAAATTACTATTTTTGATTATTTTTGGATTCTGACTCCATGTTTTCTGAGGTTAATCAATGTGGCGTGGCATGGAGGCGATCAGCCTGTGGCACTGCTGAGGTGTTATGGAAGCCCAGGTTGCTTTGATAGCAGCCTTCAGCTCGTCTGCCTTGTTTTGTTGGGTGGCTCTCATCTTCCTGTTGAAAATACCCCATAGATTCTCTATGGGGTGTAGGTCAGGTGAGTTTGCTGGCCAATCAAACACTTTGATAATGTGGTTACTAATGTGGAACCATATAGAAAAAAGTCCAGCGGCACACCGTATGTCCGGTAAAAAACTTTTCTTTTTTTATTAAATTAAGCGATGCATATTAAAAAGGCAGTGAAGGAACCGGGTGCAGCATCCCTCACGGACTGTGAATCTCCCCCAATTTTTGAATGCCCTTTTCTTAACAATCCTATCACGGCTGCGGTTATCCCAGTTGCTTGTGCACTTTTTTTCTACCACACTTTTTCCTTCCACTCAACTTTCATTAATATACTTGGATACAGAACTCTGTGAACATCTAGTTTCTTTAGCAATGACCTTTTGGGGCTTAGCCTCAGGGGTGGGATTCAAATTTTAAACAACAGGTTCTCTGTAAACCCCGCCTATTTGAAAACCACACCCATTCTGTGACCACACCCATTTTGTTAGCCACACCCATTTTCACGCAGTTTCCTCAACCAAAAAATACAAGTAATGTAAAGTAAAATCTCCTTCCCCTCCTATACCGTCACTCTCCTGTCCAGCACCAGTTGCTCCAGTCACTGTCAGTCTTATAGTATTAAATGGGTTTTTTACCGTTTTTAAAAATTATTACTAAAGGATCCCTGCTAAAATTGGAACGGACGACCTTCCCCACACAGATCCCATCCCATATGGCCTCTTTCCCCTGCAGATCCCATCCCATTATGGCCTCTTTCCCTTGCAGATCCCATCCCATTATGGCCTCTTTCCCTTGCAGATCCCATCCCATTATGGCCTCTTTCCCTTGCAGACCCCATCCCATTATGGCCTCTTTCCCCTGCAGATCCCAACCCATTATGGCCTCTTTCCCCTGCAGATCCCATCCCATTATGGCCTCTTTCCCCTGTAGATACCATCCCATGTGCTCTTTTTCCCCTGCAGATCCTGTCCCATATGGCTCCTTTTCCCGTATAGCTCCCATCTTATGTGGCCCCTCTCCCCATATAGCTCCCATCTTTTGTTGCCTCTCTCCCCATATAGCGCTCCCACCTTATGTGGCCCCTCTCCCCATATGTCTCCCATCTTAAGTGGCCTCTCCCCATAAAGCTCCCATCTTATGTGGCCTCTCCCCATATAGCTCCTATCTTATGTGGCCCCTCTCCCCATATAGCGCTCCCATCTTATGTGGTCTCTCCCCATATAGCTCCCATCTTATGTGGCCTCTCCCCATATAGCTCCCATCTTATGTGGCCCCTCTCCCCATATGTCTCCCATCTTAAGTGGCCTCTCCCCATAAAGCTCCCATCTTATGTGGCCTCTCCCCATATAGCTCCTATCTTATGTGGCCCCTCTCCCCATATAGCGCTCCCATCTTATGAGGTCTCTCCCCATATAGCTCCCATCTTATGTGGCCTCTCCCCATATAGCTCCCATCTTATGTGGCCCCTCTCCCCATATAGCTCCCATCTTATGTGGCTTCTCCCCATATAGCTCCCATCTTATGTGGCCCTTCCCCCCATATAGCGCTCCCATTTTATGTGGCCTCTCCCCATATAGCCACATATAGCTGCCATCTTATGCGGCTCCTCTCCCTGCATCTTCGGCTCACTGAGCGCTTACCTGCTGCAAGCACCGGCAGCTTCTCCTCTGTCCTCCGTCCTCCGTCCTCCTCCGCGGCTTGTCTCTACATGCTGACGCTGACAGACGGCAGTAGGATGAACTACCTCCTCACACTGCTGTGACCTTTGTAGCGTCAGCGCGTCGCTGCACGCCGGGTCAGGGAGTAGACAGGCTGCACTGAACCCGGAAGTGCGGCGCGGAGGTACGGGGATTCATTTGTGTCAGTCCCTTAAAGAGACACTAACACAAATGAATACAGGGAACCGAGTCGCCGCAGCTGTTTCTTGCCGATTCTGGGAACCGGCTGCTATTTTAACAACCGGTTCTCCAGAACCGGACAGAACCGGCTGAATCCCACCCCTGCTTAGCCTCCTTGTGGAGTGTATCTATGACTGTCTTTTGGACATCTGTCAAGTCAGCAGTTTTCCCCATGATTGTGTAGCCTACTGAACCAGACTAAGGGACCATTTGAAACACTTAGGAAGTCTTTGCAAGTGTTTTTTGGTAATTATTCTAATTTTCTGAGATAATGACTATTGGGTAAGCCATAATCCTCAACAGTAACAGAAATAAACACTAGAAATAGATCACGCTGTGTGTAATGACACTATATAATATATGCGTCTCCCTTTTTGTATTGAATTACTGAAATAAATTAACTTTTTGATGATATTCTAATTTATTCAGAAGAACTTGTAGTAGGATCCCGGCATTTTCAGGATCTGATGTCAGATCCAATTGTAGACCAGTGGGTGGAGAACCAAAACCTAGACCAGAGGAGGTGAGTAAAAAATTAACCAGACAACAGGTACAGTCCTTGACTCAGATTCATACCCAATACTCCAGTCATAGATCCCATGTAATGCCTCCTGCAATAATAGCCTCTAATAATAACAACCAATGGGTTAAAGTAAATAAGGAGAAGAAAATCAATTCAGAGCAGTGAATTAGGAATATAAGTAAGCCCATGTCATTTAGCAGTTTGTATTATTACATTGTTCTTGTCTTGGACGTCATTATTTATCTCTCTTGTACATACCAACCTTGGGGCACTGCCAGCATCAACCGGCCTCTTCTGCAACTTGACAGGAAGATATGGAATTCTTAGAATCAGGCTGACAGAGAAAATACCAACATGTATTGTAGAAATAGAAATAAGTGCTCCTTGAATAGAGGAACAGCTGGATGTGTTGAAAGAAATATCCTGTGATTTACTTTCTATTTAAAACCACTCAGAAAACGAATATTCTAAATATTTTGCATTTTTTTTTAATTTCTGCTGTTATAAGAAATGTGATCTTTTTGTAGGATTTTGTTAGATAGAATGAACATTTACCATGATACAATGTAGTTTAAGTTTTTATTTTAATTTATGATCCCTTGGTCCTCCACTAATCAGTAGAACAAGGATTAAGGCACCAACAAATTGCCATTGCCCTTTAACTCAACCCCATTCATATGGGATAGGGGCACATTGATCAAACATTGATTTTTAACCCAGCTTCTTAATGTACAATACTTGAACTGGATTATAATTTAATAAATTATTGTTTTTTCTAATGACGAGTGGCAATATAGTTAAAGGGATCCTGTCTAGTGATTGGCGGACCTAGACTGTAAAAGTCCAGACCTGTGCGGTTTCAAAAGTATCTGGGTGCCAGTTCTCAGGGAACTCCGCCTAATGATTGGGGACCGGCAACTCGAGAAATAAAAAAAAAATAAAATAAAAATAAAGATAAAGCAAGTGCGCTATACTTACCGAGTCTCCAGCGCAGCTATAGCTGCTTCCGGGCCACTCGCTCTTCTTCCAGGGCTGCTCATTTACCTTCATGCATATTCTCTGCTTACCCTGCCCAGCTGGAGTCCTGGCGTCTGTGTTTGGATGCAGTCAGACACCCCCCCAGCCTATGTGACAGCGTCTGACTGCTTGCGATCACAGACTCTGTCTGCGGCTCTATATTTGGTGTAAAAATAAATACACAAATTGGCATAGGGTCCCCGTATTATGATTCCAAGCACAGATAAAGCATACAGCTTCAGGCTGCAGCCCCCAGCTGTGTGCTTATCTTGGATATGTATCAAAATCAGAGGAACCACATGCAGCTTTTTAAAAAAATTTTTTAGATTTTAAAAAATGGCGTGCGGTCCCCCAATTTTGATACCCAGTCATGATAAAGCCGGACAGCTGGGGGCTGGTATTCTCAGGCTGGGTAGACCCATGATTTTTGGGGCCCCCAGCGGAAAAATAGCAGCCCGCAGCCACCCAGGATTGTCGCAACCTGATTGCCCTAGTGCGATGGCAATCGGGGTAATAAGAGGTTAATAACAGCCCACAGCTGCGACTAACCCTAGATTAGTAATGGTAGACGTCTATGAGACCCCCCCATTATTAACATGTAAGTGAAAAGAAATATTCACAAACACCAAAAAATTCTTTATTTTAAATAATATACAAAAAACACCCTCTTTTACCAATTTATTAACACCAAAGCCACACAGGTCCGACGTTAGCCACATGAGATCCCAAGACTATTCTTGCTCTGCTACATCTGAATGCACAGCGCATGGCCATAGAACAATGACTGCCCACTATGGGCTTCAGGCAGAGACTGAGCCGCAGCGATGAATGGTGACGTCACTCAGGTCTCAGGTTATTTGCGGTCACAATTGGAGGTTACTTGGATTCAGGTGACCTTGGTAAAGTTAGTGACCTAACCATAGGTGAGGTCACTGAGTGCACAGACCTGCATCTCCTGGCACAAAGCCACATGTTGTTTACCAAGAGATGCAGATTTGGTGCTGAAATTTCAACTTCATATTCTTGCACACAATGTACACTTTCTGTCAAAAAAATCTATCACTATCGCATGCAGTGTGATGCGATAGTGATGCGTTTTTTTTTGCCAGAAGGTGTAGATTAGGTGCAGCAATATGGTGTATAAATTTCATCAATAAATTTGCATCTCTTGACCCAAAAATGCAAAAAAACCCGTTTTTCATGGAGTTTCAGTGCAGACATTTTAGCACCAATTTTACACCTCCTGGCAGAAAACTGTACTGAAATGGTTTTTGCATTTTTGTACCAAGAGATACATATTTAGTGATGAAATTTTTACATCATAATCATGCACCCAATCTACATCTCCCGGCAAAAAAAAAATGCATCATAACTGCATGTGATATGATGTGGTAGTGATACGATTTGTTGCCAGGAAGTGTAGAATGGGTGCATGAATATGGTGTAAAAAACATTCAGCACCAAATCTGCATTTATTGGCAAAAAAAATCCATCTTTTTTCTGCCAGGAGATACAGGTGAGTTCACTGAGTTTAATGAGGTCACTTGAGGTCATGTTACCTGTGATTACAGGTGGAGGACCATGGGGCCTCCAACTGTGACAGCAAATAACCTGAGTGATGTCCGCTCATCACTGCGGCTCAGTCTGTGCATGAAGCCCACAGCAGGCGATCATTGTTCTATGACCATGCACTGTGCCTTCAGATGTAGTAGAGCTGGAATTGTAGTGAGACCTCGTGTGGATTACGTCGGACCTTGGTGTTTTTGGGGGTAAAAATTGGTGAAAGAGGATGTTCTTGTATTTAATTTCAAATACAGGATTTTTTTGTTGTTTTTGTTTATTTCTTTTCACTTATAGATTAGTAATGGGGGGTTAAAAGACATTACTAATCTAAGGCTTAGTGGCAGCTGTTGGCTGTTATTACCCAGACTGCCACTGAACCAGGATGCAACAATCCTTAGTGGCTGCAGGCTGCTACTTTTAGGTTGGAGGGCCCAATAAGCATGGGTCTCCCCAGCCTGAGAATACCAGCCCCCAGCTGTTGGGCTTTCTCATTGCTGGGCATCAAAATTGGGGGGGACTGCATGCCGTTTTTTTAAACTATTTAATTAAATCATTTAAAAAAAAACAAAAAAAACAAAAACACATATGTGGTTCATCTTATTTTGATGAATAGCAAAGATAAGAACATGGCTGGGGGCTGCAGCCTGTAGCCATATTCTTTATTTGTGCTGGTTATCATAATATGAAGGGAACATATGTCAAATGTTTTATTTATTTATTTATTTTATACCATGATAGACACACATAGTATCTGTGATTAGAATCAGTCAGCTGACGAGCTGCCACTCAGGGAGGGAGCGCGTCTGACTGCAACCAATCACAGATGCAGGTGGGCGGGGAAAAGCAGTGCATATGCAAAGAAGATAATGAGTGGCCAGGAAGTGAATGAGTGGCCTGGAAGCAGTGTACAGCTGTGCCAGAGCTTGTAAGTACAGCCCGCATGCTCCTATACCCCTATCCCTTCTACCACCATTTTTAATTGCTGGATTCTGGTCCCCATAGACTTATATAGGGACCGGTGTATGGCCAGATATCCGAGCCAATCAGGGGTTGGAACCGAGGTGTTTTTTAACCCATTTAGACCTGCTGGTCCTGGTTGTCTGCAAGTCCACCAATCACTAATTTTGATAGATCGGACAGCGATACCAAATACAGTATGTGTTTTTTTTCTTTTTTTAATTGTTTTATTGTCAATAGGATAAAAGGGGGGTGATTTGAACTTTTGTTTTTTGTTCCTTTTTATTTCCCTATTTTTAAAAGCTTTTTTCCCCATTTTTATTGCTTTTACTAGTCAGCTTAGAGGACTTGAAGCTGTGATCATCCGATCGCTTGTGCTATACAAAGCAGGGAATCAGCACTGCTAGCAGAAATCACGATCTCCCATGAATGCTGGCTTGCAGCCGGTGTCCACAGGAAGAGCATCATGAGAGAGACAGGTGTCATCAGCTTACCCCTGCCTGTCATGACAACCCATCAGTTCCCAGTGATAATATCACAGGAACGCCCATGGATGCAGGGAATGGCGCGCTCCCCGCCATCGCGTGTTAAATTTCAGAGGTTGACAGCAGGATTTAACTGGTTAACAGCTGGGGGCAGATTGCCGATCCACCCGTGGCTGTTAGAGGCACATAATAAGATCAGCCAAAATCTGAAGGGAAAGATGGAAGCTCAGCGTTCAAGCCCACATCAAAGCAAGGGATACGACCTAGGATGTACCAGTACATCCAAGGACATGAAGTGGTTAAGGGGAATCTGTCACCCTTTTGAGTTATTAATATGGGCACCCAGGTTGTATACAGCTGAAATTAGTCATGCCTATAAGCCTCCTGGATAAAGGCTTGTTCATTAAAAATTATGTTTTATAGCTTCTATCTTCCAGGCTATGGAGTGTGTGCTGCCCGAAGACAAGACTGTCTCCAGTTTTCATTATGCATGATTCCACCTCCTCTTCTCTTCAGTGTCCCTGTGATGTCAGGTGCGCAGGCAGAAATCTCGCACTTGCGCATTCTGCCTGCAGTGTTTCATCCTTCTGTGGGCACTGTTTTTCATTTTGATGTGCGCAGGCGCCAAAGAGTCAGAGCAAGCTAGTTAGTGGGATTTTATTAAACTATGGCTCAGGACACCATATTGTTTGTCTGTAGGTAGGGAGGAAGAAAGTTTGTTCATCTCTACTGTGCGCCGGAGATCATTGGGAGCGGAAGTGACTCTCCGGTGCCTGCGCACATCAAAGCTGAAAAATGTGCCCCCAGATCGGCAAAACAGTGCAGGCGAGAGACGGCAGACAGAATGCACAGGCACGGGATTTCCAGCAGCGCACCTGACATCACAGGGACACTGACGAGAAGGGAGGTGAAATGCTGTACAATGAAGACCGGAGACAGTCTTATCTTGCGGGCAGCGTAGGCTCCATAGTCTGGAAAATTAAAGCAATAAAAGATGATTTTTACTGAACAAGCCATCATCCAGGAGGCATACAGGTATGACTAATTTCAGCTGTATACATCCTGTGTATACTCATGTTAATAACTCAAAAAGGGTGACAGATTCCCTTTAAGGCTAATTTCACACATCAGTTTTTGGCATCAGGCACAATCCAGCGTGTGCCTGATGCAACGGATCTGGCGCACAACATGCAAAAACTGATGTGCCTGATCCTTTTTTTTGACGGTTCCAATATAACGGATCCGGCGAATCCGTTTTTGCATCCTTTTCGTCTTTTTTTGTTGCTGGATCCGGTTTTTTAAGAACATTGGAGCGTGCTCAGTTTACAAAAATGGATCCGGCGGCCAAATCTATTTTTTTACCGCATTATGCCGGATCCGGCGTCCATAGGCTTCCATTGTAAAACATGCCGTATCCGGCGCAATGCGTTTTTTTTGCCGGACAAAAAACCGTTACAAGATACGTTCCCTCCAGCCTCCGCTTTAGGCAATTATGACTGATCCGGCAAAAGCCGGATGCAATGCAAGGCCATCAGGCACAATCCGGCGCTAATACAAATCAATGAGGATAAAACAGATCCGGCGCCGGATCCGTTTTACCAGTTTTTTTCCGGATTGTGCCTGATGGAAAAAAACTGATGTGTGAAAGTAGCCTCAGTAATCGGAAAATGCTAAAATTCCTTATGTATCCACTAGAGGGCGCTCACTGCATATAAATGTAATATTTAGTTTGCATATATTGTTATGAAGTGAGCTTCCTCTTGTGGTCACTGAAGAAAAAACAAAAAAGCTAGCACTGAATGTGCGCTACAGCACTAAAAATTCCAACTGTACTTATTATAAATTTGAGATTTTTGGCAAAAAATTGCAATTTCTTGAGCCACCCCGCCACTTCACGGCAAATCTCTTTGGGGCAGTCCTACGCTAAAATATTTTTATAAAATGTGCCAGACGGCCTCAGATATGAAATAGTAGAACTGTTCTTAGCAGCACTCACCTGGTCTATTTCAATCCAGTACCCATGACTGAGTCATGGCTGTGGGCGGAACAAGTCCAGGCAAATGCTGCATGAAGTAAATAGCCTGTGGACATGGCCTGATGACTGAATGTGAACAGTCACCAATCGCCAAAATCTAGACAGGTGGAATATATCCCAAATTGGGGTGCATAGCAAGGTGGGGGTCAACCACCGAAGATTAAAGGAAGAAAAACAAAAAGCCAGCACTAAATGTGCACTACAGCACTGAAAATTCCAACTGTACTTATCTTGTGGTCACTGTAGGCATACACCATCATCCGAAATAATATGATAACATACTAAATAGGGTCTCTGCCCTATGAATATAAATGGTTAAATTAGTTGTACAATGTTAATTTATTTATTTTTAGTCATAGGCTGTCATGAAATAACAATCAGAGGCAAACGTATCTGTTGTCAGCCTCCTCAATCCAGGGCAGGCATCTCTGATGGTCAGAGCCAGCTCCGGACTGTAGTCCATGTGGATGCCTGTGGTATGTGGTCTGTGACTGGCTGCAGTGGTCAGGGGACTAAAACAGTGAGTCATCTAATGTTTCTCTGATGGGCAAAATGGACATTGCAGTCATCGCTCCAGAACCGGTACTGGCCAAGAGAGCTGCCTCTGTTGGATTCATGTGGGTGACATACTTGAAAAAAGAAATGTATGCAAGGACAACCCCTTTAAGTAATATATCCACCAGAAACAAGACACCACCGCTTAACCCACTGTAGACCACCACCAGCACTACATGTTATTGCTATCTCTGTAATGGGCAACACTTCAATTGAAAATCCTCATATAAAGTCCTGGGTTTGTGGAGACAGATATTTCTAGGTTACATTTATCAATGCCTACTTTATCTTTAACCATATATTTTCTCTATAGATACAACAGAGGATCTTTATGTCACTTGCTAACAACGACTCGCGGTCTCACCTGGTGGTTCCATGGACAATAGATTGAAAGACTTTATTCAAGAAAGTGTGAGTCCACTTAGAGCCTCCTGCCACTTCCAAAATGGGGAACCGCGATTAGTTCTTTATTATGGACACTTCTCCAGAATGCTAGGCCTACAAGAGCTGCGATCTCTTCACAATGGTAAGAAAATTCTTCATTTTAAGAGTAACTATCAATAGGTTGCACTTTAAAAATGTAACTGACTGATTTGATTATATACAGTCATGTGCGCTACAGTCATGTGAAAGAGGGGGTGTGCCGCCCCGTGCTCGGCTGCAACCGAGCCGCTCGGATCCGGGATCACTGGTGGGTGGCTCGAGCGTCTCCGGACCCAGGGGCCCCTGCGGTCACTCCAATCTAAAAGGGGGTTGGCAGTTTTGGGGACGTAGGTGTAGGCCGGGGACGTAGGTGTACGGCCGGAGCCGTGTTTTAAGTTCGTGACGCCACCCACGGGATGTGGTGAAGGTGGACACCACCGCTGCAGTTATGGGGCACCCAGGGGAGATGGTATGCAGCAAGTTGTTAACCCCTCCGTGGGCAGGGATGGTGGCCCCGGGACCCGTTGGGTTGGGGGTGCTTTGGCAGTGCAGGGAGATGGGTGGCCGGAGGGCACTGGTGTACTCACTATTAGAATGAAACACTCGAGTCTCTGGTTTACCAAGATGATGATGGTCGGTTCCCGCAGCCGGCTGCAGTCAGGATCCCCCATCCGGTTGGTGGTCTCTGCCTTTCTGCTGCACCTGTTTGAATTGTTGGGCTGCCTGCGCTTGCAGCATCAGGAGTCCGCTCCCCGGCTTGTGGATGTTGGAGGAGCCCGTTTGCCCGCAGACGCTGGCCCGTGGGATCTCTGAGCCTTGGCGGTGGCTTTCTATCCCCCTCGTTGGGCTGTTGTCTTCTATGAGGGACTTTGGGTGGGAAAGGACCTAAAGTCCAGACCGCAGTCAGTTAGTTAACTCAGTCCAGTAGTTTCTAGACCTCGTTTCAGGGTCTGAGTACCCCCTCTTGTGCTCCGGTTTCCGAGTCGGTTCCCCGGGTCGGTACCGGTGGGCCACTACCCTGTCCCGGTCCACCACGGTTCCACCGAGCCGTCTTCCCAGATCCTGCAGGCAGAGGCCTCCATATGCCTCCCAGCCAAAAGTGCCCAGGCTCCAACCCTGGCACCTGTAAGTCTGTCACAGGCCTGTCACACAGGCCTGCTTCCACTCTACTTCACCTCCAAAAACTAATCAGCTACTTTTCCCGCCCCAGGCTCTCTGAACTCCTCGGTGGGCGTGGCCAACCGCCTGGCTCCGCCCCCTGGTGTGTCCATCAAGCACTGAGGGGGGATGACTAGGGTTTAATGTGGTTGGCTGGTGTTACCTAGTTAGGGACTGGTGTAATTCGGGACCCTATCTGTGACTACCTGGCTAGTCCAGGGCGTCACATAAGCACCAGGGATGTGTGAACCAAACTGTAAAGTTTGGGGTCTGTTCTGCCCATTTAGTGTCCAGGGCTCTAACTCAAACATGGAATTCTCACAGGAGTGCATGATCGAAGGCGGAGTTCGGATGCAGATCATATACTGAATAAAGTTTGTTGAAAGGCTGCACTGCAACTAATCAAAAAGCTTTTTGGCTGTTGGCACATCCACAACCTTCACAGCAATGCTGAGTACTGGCATGGCTGTGATTGGCCAGATGCATTGCATTATCGGATCTATATAAGACCCGGTGATGCGATGCTCAGCACACACTGTTGTCTGGAAATTGACAAAAGGAAAGTAAGTACCACCCTTGCATATTGTACACTTGGACCCTTTAGTGCCTTTAATGGGGCACTAACAGGAGTTTTTAGCTATGTTTAACTAATAAATAAATAATAATAATAATAAAAAAAAATGTGGGTTCACCCCATTTTTAACCCTTTAGTGACGGAGCTAATTTTCACCTTAATGACCAGACCAAATTTTGCAATTCTGACCAGTGTCACTTCATGAGGTTATAACTCTGGAACGCTTCAACGGATCCCGGTGATTCTGAGATTGTTTTTTCGTCACATATTGGACTTCATGTTAGTACCAAATTTAGGACAATAATTTTTGTGTTTATTTATGAAAAAAATTGAATATTGGCAAAAATTTTGAAAATTTAGCAATTTTCAACTTTTGAATTTTTATACCGTTAAACCAGAGATTTCTGTGACACAAAATAGTTAATAAATAACATTTCCCACATGTCTACTTTACATCAGCACAATTTTGGAAACAAAATTTTTTTTTGTTAGGAAGTTAGAGGGGTTCAAAGTTTATCAGCAATTTCTCATTTTTACATCAAAATTTACAAAACCAGTTTTTTAGGGACCACATCACATTTGAAGTGACTTCAATAGGCCTAGATGACAGAAAATACCCAAAAGTGACACCATTCTAAAAACTGCACCCCCCAAAGTACTCAAAACCACATTTTTGAAGTTTATTAACCCTTCAGGTGCTTCACATGAACAAAAGCAATGTGGAATGAAAAAAAGCAAAAATTAAATTTTACCTAAAAATGTTGCTCTAACCCAAATTTATTCACTTTTAGAAGAAATAACACAACAAAATGGACCTCAAAACTTGTTCCCCACTTTCTTATGAGCGCGCCGATACCCCACATGTGGTCAGAAACCTCTGTTTGGACAAATGGGAGGGCTCGGAACAGAAGGAGCAATATTTGAATTTTGGAAAGCAAATTTGGCTGAAATAGATTGCGGGCACCATGTTGCATTTACAGGTCCGCTAAGGTACCTAAACAGAAGAAATCCCTCACAAGTGACACCATTTTGGAAACTAGACCCCTCAAGGCTTCTATCTAGGGGTATAGTGAGCATTTTAGATCCACAGGTACTTCACAGATTTTGTTAACGTTACGTTGTCATATTGAAAATTTTAATAATTTTCTCAAAAATGTTGCTTTAGCATCAATTTTCTCACTTTTTCAAGAGGTAATTCCAAAAATTTGACCTCAAGGTTTGTTAACCACTTTTTTATGAGCGCGGTGATACCTCACATGTGGTCTGAAACCTTTGTTTGGACAAATGGGAGGGCTTGGAACGAAAGGAGCAATATTTGAATTTTAGAAAGGAAATTTGGCTGAAAAAGATTGCGGGCACCATGTCGCATTTGGAGGTCCCCTAAGGTACCTAAACAGCAGAAACCCCGCACAAGTGGCCCCATTTTGGAAACTAGGCCCCTCAAGGAATTTATCTAGATGTTTGGTGAGTACCCTGAACCCCCAGGTGCTTCACAGAATTTTATAACGTTGAGCCATGAAAAAAATAAAATAAAATTTTACCACAAAATTGTTATTTCAACCAGGTAGCTTTTTTTTTTACAAGAGTAAAAGGAAAAAATTCAGCATAACATTTATTGTGCAATTTCTCCTGAGTTTGGCGATACCTTATATGTGGTGGAAATCAACTGTTTGGGCGCATGGCAGGGCTCGGAAGGGAAGGAGTGCCATTTGACTGCAAAATTGGCTGGAATCAATAGCGGACGCCAGGTTGCATTTGGAAAGCCCCTGAGGTGCCTAAACAGTGGCGGTCCCCCACAAGTGACTTCATTCTGGAAACAAGACACCTCAAGGCTTTTATCAAGGTGTATAGTGAGCAGTTTGAATCCACGAGTACTTCACAGAATTTGATAAGCTTAGGTTGCCATATTGAAAATTTTCATTTTTTTCACAAAACTGTTGCTTTAGCATCAAATTTCTCACTTTTTCAAGAGACAACAACAAACCGTGGACCCCACAGGTTGTTATCCAATGTCTTATGAGCACAGGGATACCCCACATGTGGCCAAAAACCTCTGTTTGGATAAATGGGAGGGCTTGGAATGGAGGGAGCACCATTTGAATTCTGGAAAAGTTGAAATAAATTGCGCGCACCATGTCACATTAGCAGGGCCCCTTGGGTACCTATACATCAGAAAACCCCCACAAGTGACCCCATTTTGGAAACTGGATTTTATTCAGGAGTATAGTAAGCATTTTGAATCCACAGGTACTTCACAAAAATGTTGCTGTAGCAACAAATGTCTCACTGTTAGGCTCTGTGGCCATGATCCAGCGACACGGCGTCTAGTACACAGTGTCAGCCTCCTGCAGAGATGTGAGTGTTGTCCACGGGAGAACGCAGCTGCCCATGCCCACGATTTGGGTTCAGGCCGCTGTGGAGCTCTATGCTACCTGCAGAGAACACTCATCTCCGCAGCATAAATTGACATGCTGAGGCTCGGGAAGCTGCGCCACAGGTCGGTTTATGCTGCGGAGAAAAGAAGCACATTGGGCATGGGATTTCTAAAAATCCTTCCACTGTGCTTCTACTGCACAACGCAGCGTCATGGACACAGGGAAAACACTCTGCGCCCAAAACGCTGCAAACCCTGATTGTGGGCGCACAGCCTAAAATGCTACAATGGATGAATGGATAGATGTCAAACAAATATAACGTCCCATTCCCCTGCATATTCTAAGCTGGCGCCCTTTAGTGCCTTTCATGTGGCACTAAAGGGTGCCTAGCCTTGTATTTAGCCCCCCAAAAAATTAATAATTAAAATAAATGACGTGGGGTCCCCCCTATTTTTGATAGCCAGCTAGGGTAAAGCAGACAGCTGTAGCCTGCAAACCACAGCTGACAGCTTCACCTTGTCTGGTGATCAATTTGGAGGGCTCCCCAGGCGTTTTTTTAAAAAAAAAAAAAACGTGGGGTCCCCCCCAAATTAGATCACCAGCCAAGGTGAAGCGGACAGCTGGGGTCTGGTATTCTCAGGGTGGGAAGAGCCATGGTTATTGGACTCTTCCCAGCCTAAAAATAGCAGGCCGCAGCCGCCCCAGAAGTGGCGCATCCATTAGATGCGCCAATCCTGGCGCTTCGCCCCAGCTCATCCCGCGCCCTGGTGCGGTGGCAGACGGGGTAATATATGGGGTTGATACCAGCTGTAATGTCACCTGGCATCAAGCCCTGGGGTTAGTGATGTCACGGCATCTGAACAGATACCCGACATCACTAACCCAGTCAGTAATAGAAAAAAAAAAGACAAAAAAAAAATTTATTTGAAAAAACACTCCCCGAAACATTCCTCTTTTACCAATTTATTGAAAATAAAGAAATTTCGGTCGCTGTAATCCATTTTGGAGGTCCCTCGGCGACTCTGGACCTTCTAGAATATGGGGGGCACGTTCAGGGAACGTATCCCCCATTTTCTGGAAGAGCAAGCTCTCCATGAGCAGTGTGGGTGCAGTAATCTGAGAATACTGCACTCACTCTGCCCCGGTCCAACCTAGGGCAGAGTGACCTGCAGTAAGCTCATTCCAGAATATGAGGGGCACGCTCACAGAACGTACCCCCCATTTTCTGGAACAGCAGTCTCTCCATGTGAGGACCACACTCCTCACATGGAGAGACTGCTGATTACTGCACTCACTCTGCCCCGGTCCAACCTAGGGCAGAGTGACCTGCAGTAAGCTCATTCCAGAATATGAGGGGCACGCTCACAGAACGTACCCCCCATTTTCTGGAACAGCAGCCTCTCCATGTGAGGAGTGTGACTGCAGATCACTGCACTCACCCTCCCCCGGTCCACAGTGGAGCCTGTGCATCAGCGACGTCAGCAGGATCCCTGCTTGCAGGGATCCAGCTGACAGCCGCTGTCTGCGCATGCGCCGCCAGCATTGAAGAAGGAGGCGGCGATCGCGGGCCCGGAGCGGCAGACCGGTAACGTATAACCGGGGGCTTGGGGGGGGGGGGGGGGTGACGGGGGGTGACCTAGTGGGACCTGGGGACACCTTTCTGCCGCATGTGACGTGTCACATGCGGCAGAAAGAGCAGAATGAAGGCGGCCGCGCGCTGTGCGCCGCCATCTTCCACGCTCCGGAGGGGGGAGGGGGGGTGGTGGCTCTGGAGAACCGGAGGGGGCTCCGGTGACCAGAGGGCTCCGGTGGACCGGAGGAGGGGTCAGGGGGAGGACATTTCCCTCCGATCTGAAATGTTTGATCATTTCAGATCGGAGGGAAATGACTGCAGAGCCGGCGGCGGCTGCAGTTTTCTGTGCGCTTCGGCGCCATTTTGGATGTCCGGTGGGGGTAGGGGTGGGGGTGGGGGGACTCTCCGGTACCGGGGGCTTTGGGGGTACTAGGGGGTTAGATTTCTTTCTCATCTGACATGTTTGATCATGTCAGATGAAAAAGAAATCAGTTTTACCGGCCATTTCTTTTTTTTTCATGTGTTCGTCGGTATACGGTGTATACCGGCGATCACATGGTCGGGGTCCAAAAAAAACACCCCGATTCATAATCTGGGGGGTCTCAGCTACCCCCGGTAGCTGAAACCCCCGAGATTTTCGGTCGCTGGGGGGCGCTACAGGGTTTTTTCGGGCCGCCGCTTTAAAGCGGCGGAACAGAATAAGTACCCTGTTTTGCCGCCGCTTTAAGTCGTACGGCCGTCGTTATGAGGTTAATAACCAGCCAAGGTAAAACAGACAACTGTGGGCTGGTATTATCAGGCTTTGAAGGCTCATGGTTATTTGCCCCTTCCCAGACTAAAAATAGCAGCCATCAGCCACCTCAGCAGTAGTGTATCCATGAGATGCTCCAATTCTGGCATTTTGCCCCAGCTCTTCCCGATTTCCCTGGTGCAGTGAAAATTGAGGTAAAATTTTGGGGGTTGATGTCCGCTGTGAATTGACAGCTGGCATCAAGCTCAGGGGTTAGTATGTATCTATCTATCTATCTAACACCTCCATTACTAACCCAGTAGGTGTAAAGTAAAAAAAACACAGGTACAAATATTATTTTTTTTTAATAAAGACTCCAACACACTCATTCATTCACCAATTTATTAATTTAAAAAAACCCTTGAAGTTCTAATATATTCAACTATTCAAATGGTGTAATGTCCCATGACGTTCATCAAATTCTGTATGAATTCTAACGTTCATAAGAAATTCCATGCCTGATGCTGACCGGGAGTTGCTGTAACCTATAGAGCCTCATTCTCGGAACGAGGCTCCATAGGTCACTCGCAGTCAGTACCAGGCATGGAATTTATTATGAGCGTGAGAAATTCTGTGCCTGCTGCTGAAAGCAAGTGACCTAAGGAGCCTCATTGTGAGAACAAGGATCCAAAGGATTCAATAGACATCATGGGAGGGACATTACACCATTGGATTACGTCAGAACTTTGAGTATTTTTTTAATCAATAAATTAGTGAATGAGTGAGTGTGGGGGTTTCTTTCCTGTGTGTGTGTGTGTGTTTTTACTTTACACTTACCTGGTTAGTATTGGGGTGTCTGATAGATGCCTCTACATTACTAACCCATATGCTTGTTGCCAACTGTCATTACACAGCTGATATTAACACCATAAACTATTACCCTGATTGCCACCGCACCAGGGCAATCGGGAAGAGCTGGGGTCAAATGCCAGAATTGATGCGCCACATCTGGGGTGGCTGCAGGCTGCTATTTTTTGGCTGGGAAGGGGCAAATCACCAAATAACCATTAGCCTTCCCAGTCTAATAATACCAGCCTGCATCTGTCTGCTTTACCTTGGCTGGTGATCAAAAATAGGGTGGCCCCACACTTTTTTTTTTCAATTCTTTTTTGATTCCCTATGTACATTTGTTTGCAGGGCAATTGTCCTGCTCTTACCCCACTTTTTTTCTTCCTTTTGTAGCTTCTTAGCCCTTACTACAACCATTTTTCAGCCATTTTACAGCACCATCATCCGGGTCCCCATTGACTTCTATGGGATTCGGGTCCCAGGTCAAGTTTGGGTCAAGTGTGGGTACCAAGCCAAATTTTTAACTAAAGCTTGGCTGAACCCTGTGAACCCGAACATCCATGGGTTGGCTCATCTCTAGTAAGGAAACCAAATACAGATCCTATTATTTTTTACCATGTGGCATAATGACTTTTGATATTTGTTGAAATAGGATATATGAATGATGGACCTAAGCAACAAAAAAAAAGTCTTTGTCATATCTATTAAAAAAAAAAAAAAAAAATACAGATATACAATTTCCTTCTGACTAAAAAAGTTACTACACTTACTACTCGCTACTAATATTTATCGCTACCTTTAAGGGAATCTGTTACCAGATTTTTGCCATGTAATCTGAGAGCAGTAATCTGTAGATACAAAAACTCTGATTCCAGTGATGTATCACTTACTAGGCTGCTTGCAGCAATCTTGTTAAAAGCACTGTTCTCTCGCTGATCTACCAGTTCTCTGAATGTGGAGCTCTGTATAATCCCATCTACACCACTGATTACCAGCTTCTTGCCAATGTGCAGTGTACACAGAAAGCTGCCAATCAGTAGTCAGTGTAGGGATATATAGAGCAGGATGACTATGCAGCATGAGACAGCTAGTCCTGAAGTGATAACATCCCACTCATAAAAACTGATTTTATTGTAACTACCAACAAGCAGCCAACTAAGTAACACACAAAAATGAGCTGACATATTCCCTGTAAGGCTTATAACTAGGCCTACATCCAAAGAGTTCTCTGTATTCTGAAGAATGGAGACATTTTTCAACTTTATAGTGTTCACCCCTAAGTTACTGGCCACCCTGCAGTCTCAGCCTAGCTAGTTACCCAGGCAGGGAGCGCACAACATGATCATGCCTCATGCTTTAGAGGGCGCTTTTACTACTCTGAAGCTAGCTGTATAGCTGATCTGGCCAGCAGCAGTAGACTTGAAATCCTCTGCCCGGCGGATCCTGCTTGGTACGTGAAGTGCCCACCAGCCTAGGGCTCCACACCCTGTAGTGTGCGCTCGGTCCTGAGGGAGCTATGGCGCAGCTCTCCCCTCAGCGACCGTGTTCTCCTACGTCTCACTTGTTCCGTGTCTCAGCTAGACTGTCTGTGTGTGTCGCCTTGCTCCCCTGTGTCAAGCTCCTCCCCCACCAGGTTCCTGAACTAGTGAGCAGAGGGTCCACTACATTAGTGATGGCCAACCCCCAAGTCTCTACCCTAGCCCAGTCCTAGTGAGAGGGCATCTGTGTGATATGGTGGTTTACCGGCTATGACCTCTTTACCCAAGATGAATACTGCGCCTCCGGTGAGGTGCAGTGCCCTGTGGTGACTGAAGCTTCAGGGGCGCCACATAAGTCTTGCAGAGTGCTGGTGATGACAATGCACAGATTACAAAAAAAATTCTATGGAGGAATGGGGAAAAAAAATTCAAATCGATTTTTGGGATAAAGAATGGCAATAGATGACACGTATAAGAAGTGCATGCTGAAGGCTATTTTGCTTGAGGAGTTAAAAACAACCAGGTGTTAAAACATTTCAGGTATTAAAAGTTCATTTCCTATTTCATAAAACCAAAAAGGTGTATCTGTAACTTGTTTAATTAGTAAAGTCTGGTTGTTCTGTCTTTGAACTACTCCTCTATTTTTATGTCCTTTGTCCTTTTTGGTCAGATATGAATATGTCTACATATTTTAAAAATATACTAACTTAATCCTTTGACTGTATAAGATCGCAGCTTTCACAAGTTTGAGCATGGTAAACTGGCCACATCATGGAATAGCGGCTACAGAGCTGAATAAAATGTGTGGGGTTCTTTTTCCGTTTCTGCGATATTAGCTTGTAAAGTCTATGTTATATTTTATGATAAGCCCAATGGGGCTTTACCAGAGATTCTTCTCTGGGGGTGTGTTGTTTTTCCCCTCCATGATGATGACAAATCATAACCATGAGATATCATGCAGGGGAGGCAAGGACACGCCCCCAGAAGGTCAGAAGAACATATTTTCTCATGTGAGATGTATTCCATAGCCCTGCTCTCAGCCCTGTTCTCTTCGGCTACTTTGTGGAGTACAGCAGAGTTGAGTGTGATTACAATCACCTCCAGTAGCTGTGGGGAAAGTGCAGAGTTGACAGTGTTGTGAGAGGAAAACTGCAGAGGTGTTAGCAATCACGTTCAGCTGTGGGCTATACTCTCTTCTCCCCACAGCTGACTGCCCTGAGATGAAGTTGCAGGTGTTTGCAAACAAACGCAACTCTAAACTATAAATCAGGGTTGTCTATCATTGCATCTCACAGGAGAAAGCATATTCTTCTGACTATTAGGGGTATGTTCAGGGCTGTATTTTGCCTTCATGCTGCCCTAGGCACTTTAAGTGGTTGCGCCCCTTAGTGACAATGTAAAACTGAGTTTTTGCACACGACATCTGTTTAAGGCAGATCTACTCTGTAAAACACTTTAAAAAGTATCAATGAGAAATGAAGGGCACTAACCCCCCCCCCCCCAATGGGGATCACCACAGGCACATCAAAACATAGCATGAGTATAAAATATTCCCACCACACCGTCCCCACTTATATACTGTGACTGTCACACTGGCCCTAATAAACTACACACTGCCCTCCCTTATAAATTATACCCACCACACCTTCCTCAATTATGAAATATGATCTGTGCATTGTGAGGAGGGAGCGGCATGATGTGAGGACAATGTCCCATGCATGCTGCCCCCTCCTCACAATGTCCCATGCATGCTGCCCCCTCCTCACAATGTCCCATGCATGCTGCCCCCTCATCACAATGTCCCATGCATGCTGCCCCCTCCTCACAATGTCTCATGCATGCTGCCCCCTCCTCACAGTGTCCCATGCATGCTGCCCCCTCCTCACAGTGTCCCATGCATGCTGCCCCCTCCTCACAGTGTCCCATGCATGCTGCTCCCTCCTCACAATGTCCCATGCATGCTGCCCCCTCCTCACAGGGTCCCATGCATGCTGCCCCCTCCTCACAGTGTCCAATGCATGCTGCCCCCTCCTCACAATGTCCCATGCATGCTTCCCCCTCCTCAAAATGTCCCATGCATGCTGCCCCCTCCTCACAATGTCCCATGCATGCTGCCCCCTCCTCACAATGTCCCATGCATGCTGCCTCCTTCTCACAGTGTCCCATGCATGCTGCCCCCTCCTCACAGTGTCCAATGCATGCTGCCCCCTCCTCACAGTGTCCCATGCATGCTGCCTCCTCCTCACAGTGTCCCATGCATGCTGCCCCCTCCTCACAGTGTCCCATGCATGCTGCCCCCTCCTCACAGTGTCCCATGCATGCTGCCCCCTCCTCACAATGTCCCATGCATGCTGCCCCTCTCCATGAGCTCCTAATGCTGCCTTCCTCTTTTCTATAATGACACCTCCATTTTGCCCCACTCATGCTAAGACCACCACACTAGAGCTTATGCTGAGTCACCCACCCACACACACTACCCCACTCTTGATATTGACTCCCCTACATTGCTCCACTCCATACTGAGCCCACACATGCTGCCCTTTCTCCATAATGAGCTCCCAATGCTGCCCCTCTTATTCTGAGTCCTTACACTCCCCCCACCCAATCGATTTTGTCATTGCACTATCCTTCAACCCTTGTCCTGTCTCTAGCATTGGCCCCTCTCTCCCATTCCCCCAGCAGCAGCCTCTCTCCCCTTCGCCTCCAGCAGCAGCCTCTCCCCCAGCATCAGCCTCTCTCCCACCAGCCTCCCCCAGCCTCAGCCTCTCTTCCCTCAGCATCAGCCTCTCTCCCCCAGCTTCAGCCTCTCTCCCCCTAGCCTCCCCCAGCATCAGCCTCACTCCCCAGTCTCCGCCAGCATCAGCCTCATTCCCCAGTCTCCGCCAGCATCAACCTCACCCCCAATCCTCCGCCAGCATCAGCCTCTCTCCAGCCAGCCTCCTCCAGCACCAGCCTCTCTCCAGCCAGCCTCCCCCAGCATCAGCCTCTCTTCCCCCCAGCCTCCGCCAGCATTAGCCTCTCTCCCCCGAGCCTCTGCCTCTCTCCCCCCAGGCCTCCGCCAGCATCAGCCTCTGCCGCCCCCTAGCCTCCACCAGCATCAGCCTCTGCCTCCCCCCAGCCTCCGCCAGCATCAGCCTCTGCCTCCCCCAGGCCTCCGCCAGCATCAGCCTCTGCCTCCCCCCAGCCTCCGCCAGCATCAGCCTCTGCCTCCCCCAGGCCTCCGCCAGCATCAGCCTCTGCCTCCTCCAGGCCTCCGCCAGCATCAGCCTCTGCCTCCCCCAGGCCTCCGCCAGCATCAGCCTCTGCCTCCCCCCAGCCTCCGCCAGCATCAGCCTCTGCCTCCCCCAGGCCTCCGCCAGCATCAGCCTCTGCCTCCTCCAGGCCTCCGCCAGCATCAGCCTCTGCCTCCCGCCCAGCCTCCCCCCAGTCTCAGCCTCTGCCTCCCCCCAGCATCAGCATTTCCCCAGTCTCAGCCTCTGCCTCCCTCCAGCCTCCCTCCAGTCTCAGCCTCTGCCTCCCTCCAGCCTCCCCCCAGTCTCAGCCTCTGCCTCCCTCCAGTCTCCCCCAGTCTCAGCCTCTGCCTCCCTCCAGCCTCCCCCCAGTCTCAGCCTCTGCCTCCCTCCAGCCTCCCCCAGTCTCAGCTGCTGCCTCCCTCCAGCCTTCCCCCAGTCTCAGCCTCTGCCTCCCTCCAGCCTCAGCCTCTGCCTGCCCCTCGTCCACTATCCTCATATTGCAGCCTCTGCCTGTCCCTCGTCCACTATCCTCACATTGCAGCCTCTGCCTGTCCCTCGTCCACTATCCTCACATTGCAGCCTCTGCCTCTGCCTGTCCACTATACTCACATTGTAGCCTGACTGCCCCTCCCCCAGAATCCTCACTTCACAGCACTGGAACTCTGCCAGCGGTTACCTGCTCTTCTGCCTCCCGTCTCCTCTCGCTGCTGCCGCTCCTCCTAAGGTGTCCGTCATCCTCATGCTGCTGCTGGCTCCGGTGAGTGTTCTGTCCTCCGCGGCATCTGCAGCATTGGATGCCACAGCACGGAGCTGATTGGCACGCATCTGACCCGGAAGTGCAGGCACTTCCAGGGTCAATCAGTTCTCTGTGCCCAGCGTCGCCCACAGTTTATCTGTATTCGCGTCTTAAAGACGCAGATACAGATAAATGAAAGTGCGTCTCTCACCCCCGCCCCCCCCCCCCCCCCCGGCCCCCTTCCCCTCCCCCTCCGAAAACACAGCGGATTTAATAGACTGTCCGGAGGGGGAGAAGATGTAAAAAAAAAAAAAAAAGTTATTTTTTTTTTTTGCAGCCAGAAAGTGCCGCCCCCCCGCAACGTGGCACCCCAGGCACGGGACCACGGGGGTGCCTAATGGTAAATACGGCCCTGGGTATATGTTCTTTTGTTCTCTGCATGATGTTTCCTGCTTTTGATTAGTCAAAACATACAGGGGTAAAAGTAAACACCTCCAGAGACTAATCTCTCGTAACACCCTCCTGGTCTTAGAAATTATAACCTAAACTTTATAAGCTAATGTCTTCCCAATGGAAATGAGAGATTAAACAATCAATAACACACCCACTATTCGATGAAGTGATCAGTGTATTATGCTCAATCTGGTGAAAGGTTATCTTTAAAGTGATATTTTTAATTAACAATTTTCTTCTCCATTGTCTGTATTTCACAGAAAAGGATGCAATGCCAATTAAACGGTTAAAACATGGCACCAATTTCCATAGCTTGGCAAGGGATTTAGAGGAAGGGGGGACCAGACTCTCAGAAGAAGAACAATCAGGACTGCTTGACAAAGTTGACAAGGAAGCTGATGAGAAAAATATTTTGTTCGGAATGGCCTCTGAATTTAGAAATGTTGTATGGAAAAGGGTAAAGGCTGAACTGCAAGAGGCCAAGAGGAGCGCCTTTACAGAAGTGAACAGAATGAGGAGTGCTGGAGATCGGAGGGGTAGTGCCTTCTCACCTGTGCCTAGTAGAATGGGAAGTAAAATAAACTCCTCCTTTAGATCTGGAAAGAGTTTTAGAATCAATGATTCGAGATATTCTGTGGATATACCAGCGGATCATGGATATAATAATTTTTTAACGCAACATGATTACGTGACATTTCCTAATTCTCTGGCCATCCTCCCTCTTTCGGAGTTGTGGCCTAAATGTGAAACACCATCATCACCACAGGTCCTTCCACCAACATTTACAACCTTAGGATCTACAGCACAGATCTGGTGTGCCAAATGCAGACTCTCTTTCCACATGACTTCAGACTTGGTCCTGCACATGAGATTGCGACATAAGAAGGAGGCAGCATTTGAAACCCAAAGCAAACAACCAAGAGAACTACAACTATCATGTCCTGTTTGTTATGCCTACTTCAGGGAGCGCCATCACTTGTCCCGTCACATGACCTCCCATTGCTAATTGCTAACTACGGTAGTATTGTATGAGAGATGTCCATAAAGTCTGTTTTGTGTTGACGCTGGCTTTTTGACAAGTCTTACAATTTTTGCCTGGTTACTTTTAGGCCATGTTCACATAATGCTTGCCACATGCTTTTTTTCACCACAAATTCCCCAAAAACTGCAGTAAAATCGCAGTATTTATGCCAAATTTTCATTAAATCGCAACAAAAAATTATCTTGAACGCTTCATCCAAACACGAACTTAAGGGAAATATTGCAAATTAATGAAATAGAGAATTGTGAACTAAACTCCATTAGTTCAAAATACTACTCCAGACATTCTGGGTATCAGTCCACAGAACAGTTCTCTTGTGCAATTATGGGCAAATTGACTAGAATTAAACATGATTTCACCCATATTACCTCCACTTCACATTTACTTACCAATAGGATTATATGACACAGGATTAGTGATGGGAAAACCCAAGCTGTAAAGTTCCGGGCCCATATCAGACACCTACTGTAGTATCTATGCACGGACCCAGAACACAGACTTCACAGGGAAGTCCATGTTACTGTTTGGGTTTGGCCACCCAGATAAAATAAATATAGAAAAAAGAAAGCAAAATGGGGATTAAAGCAAGACAATTATACTAAAGCGGGCTTTACACGCTACGATATATCTAACGAGATGTCGGCGGGGTCACGTCGTAAGTGACGCACATCCGGCATCGTTAGTGATATCATAGCGTGTGACAGCTATGAACGAGCAGAAACACTCACCTTCTCGTTCATCACTGACACGTCGCTCATTTTCTAAAAATCGCACGTCCTGTTGTTCATCGTACCCGTGGCAGCACACGTCGCTCCGTGTGACACCCCGGGAACGATGAACTGCAGCTTACCTGTGACCACCGGCAATGCGGAAGGAAGGAGAGGGGTGGGATGTTTACATCCCACTCATCTCCGCCCCTCTGCGTCTATTGGCCGGCCGCTGTATGACTTCACTGTGACGCCGAACATCCCTCCCCCTTCTGAAAGTGGATGTTCGCCGCCCACAGCGAGGTCGTTAGGAAGGTAAGTACGTGTGACTGGGGTTACAGCATTGTGCAACACGGGCAACAAATTGCCCATGCCGCACAAACGATGGGGGCGGGTGCAATCGCAAATGCAATCTCACGATTAATTGTAACATGTAAAGCAGGCTTTACAGAGTCTCCGCGTGGCTGTCACACTACTTCCAGGTCCGCTCATTAAATCTTATGCATATTCACTGCTAACACTACCCACCCTTTCTGATAGCATCTGTAATTGGTTGCAGTCAGACTTCCGGCATGCCAGTGTCTATGATTGGTTGCACTCTCAGTAGCGGTCTAGGTCCCCGAAGTGGAGTGTTAGCATAAGTAAATATTTGGAAAAAATAGCGGAGGGTCCTCCATATTTTGATACCCAGCACAGATAAACAGACAACTGCAGCCTGCAGCCCCAGCTGTGTGTGTTATCTTGGCTGTGTATCAAAATATGAGAGACCCCATGCAGCTTTTTTTTTAAATTACTTAAAGAAATAAGTTAACAATACAATATTTGGTGTGTCCCCCAATTTTGATACCCAGCCAAGATAAAGCAAACAGCTGGGGGCTGGTATTCTCAGGCTGGGAAGGTCCATGGTTATTGAGTCTTCCCCAGCTGGAAAATAGCAGCTTGCAGCCCCCCAGAATTGGTGCAACCATTACATGCAACAATTCTATCGCTTTACCCGGTTCATATTGATTGCTCTGGAGCGGTAGCAATTGGAGTAATATGTAAGAGGTTAGTGACAGCTGTGATTTGTCAACAAAATCACAGCTGTCATCAAGGTCGAGGTTAGTAATGGGGAGGGGTCTATGAGAACCCCCATTGCTAATTGTGTAAGTGTAAAGAAAAAAGCACAAAATACAGAGAAAAAATACTTTATTTAAAAAAGCAAAAGGAAAAACCTGCTTTCTCCAATTTAGTAACCCCCAAAACATCCCTGTAGGTTCAACGTAATCCAGATAACTTCCAACAACGAACCCGACTCTGCTACATCTGAGGTCGCAATGCACAGTCACATTATAAAATGTGACCGAGCACTGCGGCATTAGGGACACACTGGCTGAGTCGCAGCTGTGAGCGGTGAAGCCAGTGAGTTCACCTGAGGTCATAGCTGCTGCTTCCCATGGTACCCCAGCTGTGACCTCAGGCGAACTTAATGAACTCACCTCTGGTGAATTCTATGAACGTCCCTGAAGTGAAGTCAATGCCGGATTACCTGCTTAGGCTATGTGTGCACATTGAGTTTTTGTTTGCAGAAAATCTGCATCTCCTGGTAGAAAAATACACTAAAAACTCAATGTGGTTTTGACACATTTTTATGCCAGGAGATACAGATTTGGATCTTCCTTTTGCAGCCCCCTAGCCATTTTACAGCATACAAGTTCTGGTCCACATAGACTTATATGGGGTTCGGGGTCCGTGCTCAAGTTCAGATTCAAGTACGGTCCCGGACCAGACTTTTTCTTTTTAAGGTCTGGCTGGATATGTACCATGTCACAAAACTATTGCAATGTTCAGGTAGATTCTGGACACTTTCCTGGCAGGTAATCAGTTACGTTAACTCTTTTGCATCAGACCCTGTTTTTGCCTTCATGACAGGCCATTTTTTTTAATTCTGACCAGTGTCATTTTATGAAGCAATAACTCTGGAACGCTTCAACGGATCCCAGTGATTCTGAGACTGTTGTTTGTAACATATTATACTTCATGTTAGTGGTAAATTGTGCTCGATTTTAATTATATTTATTTATGAAAAAATCAAACAGCTAACAAAAAATTTCAAAAGTTTGCAATTTTCGAACTTTGAATTTGTATGCCCTTAAAGAAGATAGGTATATCACACAAAATAATTAATAAATACGACTTACCACATGTCTACGTTACATCAGCACCATTTTTGAAACATATTTTTATTTTATTAGGAAATTAGAAGACTAAAGTTTATCAGTAATTTATTTATTTTTTTCCAAGAAAATGTAAAGAACCAGGTTATTTTAGGAACCACATCACATTTAAAGTGATTTTCAGGGGCCTATGTGACAGAAAATACTAAAAAGTGACACCATTTTAAAAACTGCACCCTCAAAGTTCTCAAAACCACATCCAAGATGTTTAGCAACCCATTAGGTGCTTCACAGGAACTAAAGCAATGTGGAAGGAAAAAAATGAAACTTTTACTTTTTTCTAACAAAAACATTGCTTTAGCCTTAATTTTTTTTATATAAACAAGAGTAACAGAAAAAAATGGACCATAGAATTTTTTGTGCAATTACTCCTGAGTACGCCAGAACCCCATATGTTGTGGAAAACTACTGTTTGTGTGCACGGGAGGGCTCAGAATTGAAGAAGAATTTGGAATGCAGATTTATTCCTGTTGTGCATAAACAGTGGAAAACCTCCACAAGTGACCCCATTTCAGAAACTACACCTCTCAAGGAATTTATTTAGGTGTATAGTGAGCATTTTAATAACACAGGTCCTTCAGCAAGTTTTATAACGTTGAACCAAGAAAATGAAAAACTGAATTTTTCCTCACAAAAATGTACCTTTAGCGCCCATTTTTCATTTTGACAAGGTTAAATGGAGAAATCGTACTATAATTTTTGTTGTGAACTTCCTCCTAAGTACAGCGATGCACCATATGTGGTTTAAAACTACTGTTTGGGCGCACAACAGGGGTTGGAAGGGAAAGAGCGTCAATTGAATTTTGGAGTCCAAATTTGGTTTGGCTATCAGAGCCCCTGATGTGCCAAAACAGTGGAAAACCCCCACAAATGACCCCATTTCAGAAACTACACCCCTAAAGGAATTTAATTAGAGGTATGGTAAGCACCTTGAACCCACAACGGCTTCACAGAATTTTATAACATTGAACCATGAAAATGAAAAAATTAATTGTTCTATCAAAAATGCACCGTTAGCCCCAGGTTTTTCATTTTTACAAGGGTAAAAGGATAAAAAGAACCATACATTTTGTTATGCAAGGAGGGTAGGAAGGCTAACAGCGTTCAGTTGTGCAGGTCACTGTTGAATGTTCAGAGTGCTCTGATAAGAAGTTCACAAAGTGAACTGGAGCATAGCAAAAGATTATCGGCACTCCTCAAAAACATTTTTTTAAAGTTTTTCTTTTTTGTTTGAACATGGTTAAAAACTCGTAAATCCACAGGCTATGTCGATATTGTCCTGAGTGACTCACATCATTGATCGGCATCCATGCTGCTTTTAGCCAGGATTTTTTTCATTTTTATTTTTTTACTCTGCATATTTCCCCCCGTTTAGCACCACATACGTGAGTGCGTCCTACAGCCTCTGATCACTATCTCACATCACTGATCAGCATTCGTGCTCTGTTTTGGTCAAGACTTTTTTTTATTTTTCTCTGCGTGATTCCCCCGTTTGGCACCACACCGTGCGTGCTTCCATCAATCGTTGAAACTGATTGGTGACGCCAAAGCACTGATCAACATCTGGTTGGTTGTTAGAGAAAAAAAAAAGTTAACTAAAAATAATTTAGAGTACTTGGTAGGCTTGGTAGGCTACATTAGGGACAGTAAAAATATACTGTAGTATACAGCGTTTATCTTATTTTGTTACTGAATAAACTCAGGGTTAGCGTCAGAAAGTTGTGGACGCTTAGTAATTTATTTTTCATGTCATCTGTTTAGTAATTGTAGTGGAAAAATCTTCTAGTACTCATACTACAGTTTTTTTCTCCTGCATAGATTTACAGTTAAATCAATTAATTCCATGAGAATATTTCAAAAGCCAAACTAGAGCACAATGGTGCTCCCTGCTGGCTACAAGCAACTCAAAAGGTAATTACGGTTCATATAGTTTAGTAGCAGTCACTCAGTAATTGTTTTTACTGTTGTCCGCTTAGTTTTTTTTATTGTACTTTTTTTTTTTCTTTTTCTTTTTATCTTTTTCCTTCTAGATTCTTTTCTTCTATTCTTTTTTTTCTCTTCTATTGTAAAAAATATATAAAGTTTACACCAAACACACACACCAGAATAAAATTTGGTTTCTTTATACACACACACAAAAAATAAAATGGCATACTCATCCAAAGAGAGTATTCAGCGGAGGAGGCATACACCATCCTTGCCTCCAAAACTGATAGTGACGGACAAAATATAATAATATTTATTCATTTACAGGGCGCTATTAATTCCACAGCGCTTTACATACATTGACAACACTGTCCCCATTTGGGCTCACAATCTAAATTCCCTATCAGTATGTTCTTGGAGTGTGGGAGGAAACTGGAGAACCCGGAGGAAACCCATGCAAACACGGGGAGAACATACAAATTCCTTGCAGATGTTCTCCTTGGTGGGATTTGAACTCAGAAGCCCAGCGCTGAAAAACTGCAGTGCTAACCACTGAGCCACTGTGCCGCCCAAGATCCCACCTTCTTGTACTCTGCTCTCTCCTCTTGGTCCTCCAGTGATTCTGAACCACCACGGAGATGCCGCAGGACACAACGTGAGCCAGCATTCGCCACTGGTGACTACCAACCCAGCACTAGTGATACCCTCTTGATCTCACCCCCTGAAGATTTTGCGCCACAGATTCCTGATTTTGTGCCACAATCAGGAGTCTAATTTACACTGCTAGCCCAAAACCCTGATCCATCATTTTCTACCTGGACTCCCATTGACGCAGCCGAAAATAATGAAGTATTGAGGCCTGGTTCTTCACCTAGGCATAGTGAAGAAGCCAGAAAATAGGCAATATTGGAGTGTTGATATTTTATATAACATTTCAGTATTCAGCATGGCTATGACTTGCAAATGTTTTGAAGCCTTCCACAAATTTTGCACCTCAGTGATAATTCACAAGGATGACCGAAAATTTGACTGACTTTTCAAAATTCAGCTGGTCATCAATTACTTCAGGAACAAGTTTGCTGAAGTGTATATGTGGCGCCCTAGACAAGCCAGGGGCCACAGGTAACAACACACACACACCCCACCCCCCAGCAGTTCACATCACTCATCTCCAGTGAGACCTGATTTCCTCCCTCGGGTTCAGACAGACACACCAGGTGGGCGGAGTCAGGCAGATGGACACGCCCACCGAGGAGTCTAGCTGGTCTGAGGCAGGAAACAACGCAGACAAGTCCAGGCAGAGGAAGAGAGAGGAGGTCTGCAAAGAGGCTGAAGCAGACGGGGGCCTAGGTTGGAGCCTAGGGCCCTCGTGTAGCAGTCAGGCAGACGGTAGTGGCCATCTGCGGGAGACAGGAAGACAGTCTTGGTGGAACCATAGGTAGCCGGGGTTGGGCGGTGGCCCACCGGTACCGAACCGGGGAGCCAGCTGGAAACTGGAGCACAGGAGGAGCGTATAAGAAGGTGCAGGAAAGGACTTACACTACCAACCTGGGGTCAGGGAAAAACACAGCAGCCGTCTGTGGGACCCGTCCATCCAGCCGTTTGTTTTACCAGAGACTCCGTGTACGTTACTGGCTGAGTAAGTACCACCGTGCCGTCTGGCACTGCGCTGCCCCCGCGACCCTGCACCTCGCCAAACCCTGCCATCCACCTTCCAGTCAACAACTCCAGGCCAAAATCCCCCTACCCATGGAGGGGAGAGAAACATCTCAGCTGCTACCTGCCATCGCTCCCAGGATCCCCGTTACAGAGCAGCGGGTGGTGCCCCAACCTCACCACACACCGTGGGTGGCGTCACAAACCGACATCCCAAACACCAACAAACCACCCCTTTCATTCACGGGCGAGGAGCGCCGCTCGAGTCCCCGGATCCGGCCCTCCCGCTCGAGCCACCGAGCAGCAGCGGCGGACCCGAGCGTGGTGATTGCAGCGCCCCGCCGCCCGCGACATATATTCCCCAAAGGGAGATTTGCGTGGATGAGTCCCTCATCCACTTCAAGGGGAGGCTATAATTCTGCCAGTACCTGCCCAATAAGAGGGCCAGGTGCGAGATCAAACGCTACAAACTGTGCGAGAGTACCTCAGGATACACTCACAGATTAAAGTCCCCGTCACACACAGAGATAAATCTTTGGCAGATCTGTGGTTGCAGTGAAATCATGGACATATTGTTCCATTTGTACACAGCCACAAACCTGGCACTGATTGTCCACAATTTCACTGCAACCACAGATCTGCCACAGATTTATCTCTATTCAACCTTCTGAATGCCCCCCTCCTGGGAGTGAGTGGGAAAAATTATGTGGGATTTGGTGCATCAACTGCTGGATCAGGGTTAATACATTATCTACATAGATAGCTTTTACACCAGCATCCCACTGTTCAAATCCCTCTCTGTCAGAGCTACCACAGCGTGCAGTTTTGTGCGCAGAAATCAGAGGGGCCTCCCTAAGACGCTAGTTGGCCAGCTAGTCAGAAAGGGAAAGAACAGAGCCTAATGTAACGACAATCTACTTGTGGTCAAGTACTAGGACAAGAGGGACAAGAGGAACGTCCTTATATTGATCACAATACCTGGTCCTGGCACTACCGCCACCACTGTTTGAGGTACCTCTGCACAGGTCCACAATCCGGACTGTGTCATTGGGTACAATAAAAACATGGGGGGAGTTGATCCTTCTGATAAAGTCCTCCAGCCCTACAATGACATAAGAAAGGCAAAGGTGTGGTACAAGAAGCTAGCCATGCACATCGTACAGATAGCACTGTACAACGCATTCCTGCTATCACGATGTGCAGGTCGGACCGGTGCCTACCTTCAGTTCCAGGAGGTAATAATCAAGGCCCTGATATTTGGAAGTGAGGAAGGCGCAAGTCCCAGCATCTCTGAATGTGAAGGTGCTCGTGTTGTACCAGGGCAACATTTCTCAGGTGAAGTCCCTCAAACAGCCAGAAAAGAAATGTCACAAAAGAGGTGCAGGGTGTGCTACAAAAGAGGGATAAGGGTCTAGTTTGAGCTTGCTCTCAGGACTCATGCTTGGGATTTTCTGGACCGTTTGGATTGGAAAGTCCTTTCCCCCTCGTTGCGCTAATGCCCCGATTCTTGAGCGGGTGGGAACAGATCATAACGGCTCCGTTCTCCTCAGGTGAATTGTCAGGTTGCCTGAAGCTACTCCCCGACCTAGGGTCCGTGTACCCTGTCGTGCCTTCGGTGCCAGACCGGTAATACTGCTAGGCTTCCGGCTGTCCTCCTCGACAGGTCCAAGCACCTCGCCACAATCCCCTGCAACCGAGGGTCCGACTCCTCTAGGCCAGGACCACCGTTTGCAAACCTAGACAGTTCCTTCAGGAGTCACCGCTCCCGACTTCCTCTGAGCTCCTCACAGCTCAAGGACTACTTCCCAACCTCTCTCCTTCAACTCTCAAACTCGACTCACTACACTCCTCACTTCCCCTCCCTGACCCCCCAGGTGGGCGAATCTTATCCACTCAAGTCGTTCACTGGTGTGTCTGGTGGGTGTGGTGCAGGGTGTATCTAGGATTTGATTTGCTGTTGGAGGCAACACCATTTAGTTAGGGACCCAGAACCAAGAGGGAGGCGGAATACTGCACGGAAGGGCAGCTTGTGCAGTACCCTGTGACGACCTGATAGTCCAGGGGCGTCACATTCCCCTTTGGTTAAACGTAGCTCGTCTTCGAGCTACAGGACATCCAGAGGTTTATTTTTAGAACTGCAAGAAAAAGGGTAACATTTTATTTACAAGATTTTCATCCCACATTAGGGAGGCACATTTCTTAAGTGTTACTTTAACAGGCAGAGTTCATCCCTTTAACTATGGAACTCTACCGGTTATGTTGGTAGCGGAGGCTCAACCTACTCTGTTGCAGCCTCTTCCTGCGACAGTCCAGTCCCAACGTCCCAGATCCCATCAACTCGCCACCCTAACAACCTGACCCGCTGCATTCCTATCCATGGGTCCGCGACCAGGTGAAGGTCCCGGGTGTTGAAAAGACGACTCTGGTAGGCACCAGAGGTGCAACTATGTACAGTAACACAAGTCTGTGTTGGCCACAACCAGTCCCTTGACCATGGTCCATGTTTACTACTAATGTATATATATATATATATATATATATATTTTTTTTTTTTATATATATTTATATATATATATATATATATTTATTTATATAAAACCGAAGTCCATGCACCTCATGCAAACATTATATCAACTTTTCTCAATCTGGTAAAATTCTCTATTGATTAAACTGGTATGATTAATCAGCATTTTTTTTTTTTTTATAAACTCTACTACTTACTATGATGAAAGAAAAATAACAAACTATAAAAAACAATAAATGAAAACACAGATTTTCTTTTGACTTTTCTAACTTTAAATGGCCAGGTCCCGCAGCCATGCTTCCTTGCAACTACGCACCACGGACGCCGGGAGACGAACTCCTCCTCAACCATCACTTGCTTGACTATATCCAGGGCATACCAGCCCTGCTTTCCACAATGCCGGGTGTACATGATCATATCCTTCGACTCTAGATTCCGCCCAGGGTTCCCCTGGGGAGGTGCTGTGACACATCCCGCCGGGACACAAACACCCCAGCTGTGAGGCCCACTTCCCGGATGAACCCCCATCCCTGGTCAGGGTCAAAACGATCCACGAGGTCGCGGCACCGCAGACCTCGGACTTGGGATGTGGCATTCCTCACCTGGTCCTTCTCTTGGTGAGTATGGGTGGCAATTTCCCGTCGTCGCCGGTCTCGTGTTATCATCTCTTGGTAAATGTTTCGCTGGTGTATTTCCCAGTAGGGGCGTCAGCATACGGCCTCGCCTCCCTTGCTGGCAGGGGTTGTAACTGTACTCCTGCGGCCCCAACAGCCGCTGGGATGCTGCGCGGTGGCGGAACCGGTAGCTCCTCAGGTTCCGCCCTTGCTAGTTCATGAAGAAGAACCGACTGCTCCGCAGCTGGGGGTGCAGAGTCCGGGTGCTCCGTTTCGAGGTACAGGCCCGGTGAGGCGGACGGGTCTGGTCGGGCCGGTGTCTGGGTGACCGCTGTCGTGACCTGATCAGGTGATGGGGCCGGGAGCACCGCAGCTGGTTTCTCATAGACTGGGGCTGAAGGTTCCACTGCCGGGGTTGGAATGGGCAGCTTGGCGTCCGCCGAGGATGGGGGTGGGGGTGGTAAGGTGTTTGCCGTGAGCGGGGGTAGGCCAGATCCCACAGCCGCATCGGCCGGATTAGTGGAATCAACTGGGACTGGGTATCCGCTTACCCGCTCCTCACGTGAGATTTCGATCTCACGGGCTCACACCGCCACTTCCAGGCTCCTCATCTCTTCCCTTCAGTGGTCCAGTATGAAGAGGAACTGCGTCCGCATCCTCCTGCAGAGCTGCTCCATTTCTTATTCGATCCAGGTTGCAGTCCTGGGAGCAGCATGCTCCGGTGACCAGTCTCGCACAGTCGACATCTTTCCTCTGCGGGGTCTAAGAAAGTTATGGCAGAGTCCTGGCGTATCTGCTTCTCTTCCGCTGCTACATGCCGTCACGCCCTCTCGGTTTTCGCCCACCACTCACTGCGGTGCTGTGGCCCTCTGGGAACTTCCGGTTCCGGGCTGACTCTCAGGATGAAGGGCGGGGCTTCGGCTTTGCGCGCTTTTTGTCGAGAAGACGGCGTTTTGGCGCCAAAAAGATGGTGGAAGAATCCGAAAATGGCAGAAAACGGGACTCTTGACTTGCGGTTTAGATTTTGAAGGCACACGTCACCCAGGTAAGTGGGTCCTGCTCGTATCCTGTTCGTGACGCCAGGAATTTGAGGTGTGCCGCCCCCGTGGAAGCAGCTGAACTGCTCGGATCCGGGGTCGCTGTGGCTCGAGGGTCTCCGGACCCGGGAGTCGTGCGGCCACTCAAATGAAAGGGGGGTATTTACAGGGAAGTTGATATATAGTTCGTGACGCCACCCATGGTGTACGGTAATTTGGGGAGTACCGCCGCTGCCACTGGGTGTACCCGGAGTGATGGAGTGGCGCAGGAAGTTGTCGTAACCCTCCATGGGTAGGGGGCATGCCCCTGATGTGAGGGGTGCCGTGGGGTGCAAGGGTCACTCTCGTATTCACTCAGTTCATAAGCAGACACTGACAACCGGGTAAACCAAGTCTCTGGATACCGCTGCCGCTGAGGGGAGCTCGTCCGGGTCCCGTCCCCAATAGTGTTGCCTGGTGATCCTTGACCTGCCTCCTGGCACTTAGTTTGACTTCAGCTTGATGGCCCGGTAATGTGGAACTAGCTGGGCCCTGCTCCCTACTATGGCTAAGTATGGGAGCTTGCTCTCAGGGCTCATGCTTGGGATTTTCTGGACTGTTTGGATTGGAAAGTACTATCCCCCTCCTTGCGCTAATTCCCCTATTCTTGAGCGGGTGGGAACAGATCATAAAGGCTCCGTTCTCCTCAGGTGAATTGTCAGGTTGCCTGAAGCTACCCCCGACCTAGGGTTCGTGTAACCTGTCGTGCCTTCGGTGCCAGACCGGTAATAGTGCTAGGCTGCTGGCTGTCCTCCTCGACAGGTCCAAGCACCTCACCACAATCCCCTGCCACCAGGGGTCTGACTTCTCTAGGCCCAGACCACCGTCTGCAACCTAGACAGTTCCTTCAGGAGTCACCGCTCCTGACTTCCTCTGAGCTCCTCACAGCTTGAGGGCTACTTCCCAACCTCTTTCCTTCAACTCTCAAACTCGACTCACTACACTCCTCACTTCCCCTCCCTGAACCCCCAGGTGGGCGACTCTATTGCACTCAAGCCGTCCACTGGTGTGTCTGGTGGGTGTGGTGCAGGGTGTATCTAGGATTTGATTTGCTGTTGGAGGCAACACCATTTAGTTAGGGACCCAGAACCAAGAGGGGGCGAAATTCTGCACGGAAGGGCAGCTTGTGCAGTACCCTGTGACGACCGGATAGTCCAGGGGCGTCACATTGCCCACTACTGATAGTAAAATACGGGTCCAGGTGTAACACCATGACTGCTCACCTCTAGCACTCTGTAGTTACTTCCCAGGATTGCTCATTGATATAGTGTCCTCATGCCAATGTCCCTCATCCGGCCGGCCTTATCACTCAAGGTCCCCGTTCTACATTGGCTACTACTGTCACTTCACTGTTTACACACTTGTGCTAGTGTCTCTCAGCCAGGTGGCCTTATCACTCTCCAGGTGCCCATTCTACACTGGTCAACACTGTTACCGCACTTGTGACGCCCCTGGACTAGTCAGGTCGTCACAGGGTACTGTACACTCTTTATCTCCCAGTGCAAGACTCAACCCCCCCCATGGTTCTGGGTTCCCAACTTGCAGTACTGCCTCAACCAGCATCTAAAAATGCTAATCACACCTCGCACCAAACCCTGTCAGGCACACCAGTGGGCTGCTAAACTGGAATAGGGCCGCCCACCTAGGAGTCAGGCAGGGAGGTGGGAGGTGACGAGAGGTGGAGTGGTAGCCCTCGAGCAGTGAGGAGCCTGAGGAAGCTGGGAGTTGGAGCTCCCAGGGAGAGAAGCAGATTGGGTTGCAGACGGTGGTTGGGCCCGGAGGAGTCGGAGACCCGGTCGTGGGAGATTGGGACTGGGTGTTGGCTTCGTCGAGGAGGACGGTTGGGAGCTGCAGTCCAATAGCCGGTCCGGGGCGGAAAGCACGTCGGGGTACTAGGTTGGGGAGAGGCTTCAAGCAACCTGGCAATTAATCTGCGGAGGACAGGGCCTATATGGACTGTTCCCACGAAGCTCAGAGATAGGGGGGGACTAGCGCATCGAGGGGGATAGGACTTTCCAAGCAAAGCAGCCCACTGAAATCCAAGCGTGAGCTCCTGAGAGCAAGCTCCTCTGCTACTCATAGTAGGTAGCGGGGCCCGAAAGCTCCAAGCTGACGGGCCACCTAGACACTCTAAAAATAATGTGCCCGGAGGCAGGCCACAGACCACCAGGCAGTGCTGCAGGGGACAAGACTCGGAGGAGCTCCCCAAGAGGGCAGCGGCACCCCAGAGACTTGGTTTACTACGTTGTCAGCGTCTGCTTTCCTTCCGAGTGAGTACCTGATTAACCCCTGCAACCAGCAAGCCTGTGCTTCCCCTGCACCCCAATCCACCATCCAGAGTCCCGGGGCCTTCCCTTACCCGTGGAGGGTAACGTCATCTGGCTGCCCCACTCCATCACCCCAGGACTCCGAACGGCAGCGGCGGTACTCCCTATTACCGCACACCATGGGTGGTGTCGCGAACTACCTAACTCCCCCTGTAAATAACCCCCCATCACGTTTCGGCGTGACCCCGAGCCCCTGGGTCCGGAGACCCTCGAGCCACGAGTATCAATGTCCAGATTTGAGCGGTTCAACCGCTTCTGGGGCGGGACGCGTCTGGGACACACTTTTTACAAGCTTGCTGGTAGAGGTCCCCTTATCTGTCACTTCTGAGAGTTAATTCTGCATTCTTATCGTAGTCTCATGTTCTCCTACTCCCGTCATTTGTGCGTACGGGCAAATTGTTGCCCGTGGCGAACAATATCCGCTAGGGACGCGTCACATACTTACCTTCTTAGCGACGTCGCTGTGGGCGGCGAACAACCTCTTTTTTAAGGGGGAGGTTCGTGCGCCGTCACAATGACGTCATATAGCGGCTCGCCAATAGAAGCGGAGGGGCGGAGACTAGCCGCATTAACGTCACGCCCACCTCGTTGCCGGAGGACGCAGGAACGCTGTTGTTCGTCGTTCCCGGGGTGTCACATGTAGTGATGTGTGCTGCCTCAGGAACGACGAACAACCTGTGTCCAGCAACAGCAACAATATTTGGGAAATGAACAACGTGTCAACGATCCACGATTAGGTGAGTATTTTTAATCGTTAGCGGATGCTCGTACGTGTCACAGGCAACGACGTCGCTAATGAGGCCGGATGTGCGTCAGGAATTCCGTGACCCCAATGATATTTCGTTAGCGATGTCGTTGTGTGTAAAGCGCCCTTAAACCCTGTCTCGCCCATGGAAATCTATCCATATCTAGGGGAAAGCAGTGACTTCTTGTGGCCGCTTCTTGTACCGCGGATCACATAAATTCAATTCTCTGATACGCTATACTACATTACACTTTATACAATACTACATAATAAATGCATTGCACTATTATGTTAAGATCATTGATATTTTTAGAAGGGGTGCATTACCGTAGGTCTCCCTCTTACATATATGCACACATTAATTAAAAACAAAAAAAAATTAATGGAAAAAATATAGATAGAATTTTTTTTATTATTAGCTTATCCAGTGCCACTGGTGTCATTTGATGGAAAATTGATTAGTAAAAAATATAATAAAATACAAGCATTTATTTGAAACAATATTTTATTTGAAAAATGTTTCTTCAGAAAAAGAATTATGTGAACAATGAAAAACAATTGCATCCTTAAAAACCATTAGTTATGAATATAAATAGAACTACAAGTTAATATAATATACCTTTATAGGTTGGTTGCAGAGCTCCAAATCCCCTACATAGACATAAAGCTGAATGATAAATTTCTTTATGCCCAGGGTTGTCAAGTTGATTTTACATTTTGTTTCCGGGCAATCAACATTTTTTACATAAAGATCAGAAAACCGAATCATTAAGATGCTACGTTATAAACGTGAAATAAAAAAAAATTAGCTGCTTAGTAATTAAAACAATAAAAATCTTTACAACTTTCTCAAGCTTCGATGAAAAAAAACCCCTCAATTTTGTTTTATGGACAGGAGAAAAAATGGTTCTATTTTTCTGACTGTCCAAGAATTTCTGGACAGTTGTCCACCTTGCCCACAGTAGCCACTTGGGGATGGTTAGGACCTAATTGATTACTTTTGATATATTGGCTTCAAAGTGAAACTGGTATTCAGTAGGCGCCCTCTAGTGGCAGCAGCAGAGTTTAATTGTTGAGGGATATATACTTTTTTTTATTAGAAAAACACAGCTCTGACCGATATAAAGATTTATTTAACAATTAATTACCGGTATCTCCTAGTTTTATTAGAAAAATTCAGCAATGATAGATACAAACATATATATAACAATTAATTATCTCCTATTTTTATTAGAAAAACACAACTCTGACGGATATAAAGATATTTTTAACAATTAATTAGCTCCTATTATTGAACATTAAAGAATAAGTGCTAAAAGGTGGGCATTCACTGTACAGTTACCAAACTACAATTGTCAAGTGTTTAAACTATTGGGTTTGATTTCTGCTTATAGTACCTGGGTGTGTAGTCCAAAAGATCCTAGCTTATATATTCTATATATTATATTATTATAAATATATATTATATATATATCATATATTTTTATGGTTCTATTGCCCAGAAAAAATATTCTTCCTAAACCCACAAAGAAAACAGGTATCTGTCATCTACTGTCTTATAACTGAGAGGCAAGGATCTGCTTTGCTTGCTGCAGGGCTGTTTCGGAGGGCACTTCCAAGTCAGGTAAGACCCCCTTTCCTTCCCAAGAATCTTTGGGTTCACCCATGGCTGATCGCAATGTAGGTATGGTGAGGTACAGGTGGGTATCATCCACATGATAAGTCTGTGGAGGGTGGCAGCCTCCACTTGTTTTTTCTCCGATGATATATGCCCTTCCCAGTCTTTTCATTATATACACAAACTCCTCCGCTGCCCCCTCCGTAACAGAGCTGGTCAGAATGATGAGGGGTTTCGTAGAGCAATATGGAGCACCTGCATAAACAACAAATAGAAAATGAAATCTCATTCCAAGACGTGTTCTTTACATAAGGTCATCTGTACAATGCCCTATACATACTTGACATTTTTATTCCACATAATATATTGCTAAGCTACCATATAGTGCCAACATAAATAACTATAAACTGCCAACAAAATACCACCATATAGAGCAAGGATGTATCACAATTTGATTAGTTATTAATTATTTGTTGTTGCGCCCCTCACTCTTTGTCCTGTTTGTCCTTTCTGATTGTGTGTATTGCAGAGACTTGGTCTGATATCAAGAAAACATTAATCATGTTTTGAACTTTTGACTTTCCGGCTCCTTATCTCACCATCCACTACAGCTTTGAGCATGGGACTATCCTCATTTTATAGACAATCATGTTGTCTGAATGACCCAGCCACGTTTCATCTTCAATGCCCTTGCTGATGGAAGGAGGTTTGCACTTAAAATATCATGATACATGGCCCCATTAATTCTTTCATGTACACGGATCAGTCGTCCTGGTCCCTTTGCAGAGAAACCGCCCCAAAGCATGATGTTGCCACCCCCATGCTTCACAGTAGATATGGTGTTCTTCGGATGCAACTTAGCATTCTGTCTCCTCCAAACATGACAAGCTGTGTTTCTACCAAACAGTTCTACTTTGGTTTCCTCAGACAATATGACATTCTCCCAATACTCTTCTGGATAACCCAAATGCTTTCTAGCAAACTTCAGATGGGCCCGGACATGTACTGACTGGCTTATGCAGGGGAACATGTCTGGCACTGCAGGATCTGAGTCCCTGGCAGCATAGTGTATTACTGATGGTAGCCTTTGTTTGTTGGTCCCAGCTCTATGGAGGTCATTCACTAGGTCCCCCCGTGTGGTTCTGGGATTTTTGCTCACCATTCTAGTGATCATTTTGACCCCACGGGGTAAAATCTTGCATGGAAACCCAAATTGAGGGAGATTATAAGTGGTCTTGTATGTCTTCCATTTTCTTATTATTGCTCCCATGGTTGATTTCATCACACCAAGCTGCTTGCCTATTGCAGATTCAGTCTTCTCAGCCTGGTGCAGGGCTACAACTTTGTTTCTGGTGTCATTCGACAGCTCTTTGGTCTTCACCATAGTGAAGTTTGGAGTGTAACTGTTTGAGGTTGTGGACAGGTTTCTTTTATACTGATAACAAGTTCAAACAGGTGCCATTACTACAGGTAATGAGTGGAGGACAGAGGAGCCTCTTAAGAAATTACAGGTCTGTGAGAGACAGAAATCTTGCATGTTTTTAGATGACTAAATACTTATTTTCCACCCTAACTTGCAAAAAAAAAAAAAAATCTTGCCAAATCAGACCCTGTGATTTTCTGGATTCGTTTTCTCATTTTGTCTCTCATAGTTGTGGTTTACCTATGATATCAATTACAGGCAAATCTCATTTTTTTTAAGTGGGAGAACTTGCACAATTGGTGGCTGATTAAATACTTTTTTTTCCCCACTGTGTGTGTGTGTGTGTGTGTGTGTGTATATATATATATATATATATATATATATATATATATATATATATATATATACATATATATATATATTTATATATATATATATATATACATATACACGTACAGTATATTACAAAAGTGAGTCCGCCCCTTGCATTTTTGTATACTTTTTATTATATCTTTTGCTGAGACAAGACTGAAGATATGACTCTTTCATACAATGTAAAGTAGTCAGTGTACAGATTGTATAAAAGTGTAAATTTGGTGCGCCCTCTAAATAACTCAACACACAGCCAATAATGTCAAAACAGCTGACAACAAAAGTGAGTACATCTCTTACTGAAAATAGCCAAATAATGCCCACGTGTCAATATTCGCCTTAACTGTCTTGGGCATGGAGCTCACTAGAGCTTCACAGAAGCCACTGGAATATCCTCTCTCACTCCTGAATGACAGCATCATGGAGCTTGTGGATGTTAGAGTGCTTGCGTTCTTCCACTTTCCATTTGAAGACGCCCACAGATGCTAAATAAAGTTTAGGTCTGGAGACATGCTTGACCAGTCCTGCACCTTTACTCTCAGTTTCTTTAGGAAGGCAGTGGTCGTCTTCGAGTTGTGTTTGGGGTCATTATCATGTTAGAATACAAAGGGAATGGATTATTCCCTGCTTCAGTATGTCACAGAACATATTGAAAAATCCCTTAGCGTATAGCGGGGGATTGACATGATTACACAGGCCCTCTATCTGTGATGTTATGTGGTAAGGCTTGTAATCTGCCTAGTAACGCGGGAGAGTGGTTGGTAACCTATCAGCTCTCTGCGCACCTATTTATGAAATGGTTATTGGTGTGGAGGTCAGCTGTGTGGCTATAAAAGGTCAGTTTGTCAGCTGTGTGGTCAGTCACAGCTGAAGAACAGAGAAGATTTGTCATGGACAGCCTTATGCAGCAGTTGATCCAGCGGGCCGGCGAAGAGGACGGGATCCAATGGATGAGATCCTGCCTGGGCGGCAGGGTCTCTGAAGAATCAGGCAGCGACGAGCCAGGCGACGTCGCGGCAACTTCTACCCGGGCTCCGGTCGGCGCGGTGGAGGAAGATTCGGTGGCGGTTCGGAGGACAAGGAAGAGGAAGGAAGCATACTCACCGCCGGCGGAAAGAAGATCTGGGCGAGCGGCAGCTGGAGCAAGAAGTTCAGGCAGCTGGAGGAAGAGTTCCGCGCCAGCGCAGAGACAAGCTGGGAGTGAGCGGGGAAGCGGCCGAGAAAGAACATCGCGGGCGGCGCCGACATCGCGAGATCTCGCGACGTCAGAGCGGGAGTTCCAGCGGTCGCGTCACCAGGATGCGCCTGCCTTCTCGGATGTCGGGCGCCCGGCTTCCGTTCTCCTGGAGGGTGCGAGGACCGTCGGGATGCTGTCAAGCGAGGACTTCCCCACAGGCAGTAGCATGCCTCCGCTGCTGCAAAAGAGCTCCGATGCAGCGGTGGCGCTACAAGCCTGGTCCTCTGAAGAATCCGGGAGCGAGAGCGGTGAGGCTGGCCGGCTTCCAGAGCCTGCCGCCACAGTCGGCGCGATCAACAATCAGCTTCCAGCGGAAAGGAACAGCAGGAGAGTTGATCGCCGCATCAGGTCTGGTGAGGACATTTATCTCCCTTTGCCTAATTTAATGGTAGATAACAGGGATAGTGTGAGGGATTTAATTTATAATGTATGTGCAGAGTTTATGCAGTCAGGTGCCAGGGTAGCTGCCCCTCAGCTATTGGAATTAGGTGACAATAGCTTAAAAGGTATCCCTCAATCCTGTTTTAAAGAGGCTTTGACTTGTCAGGCTTCTCCTTTGGGGTTCCATTTAAGTGGAGCTGTAAAGGAGAAGATTTGGAGAAGGGAGTATGTGGATGTTTTTTCCTTGCTCCCTTCTGGTAGGGATTTCCAGCGGGTTGCAGGGCCTGAAGCTAAAGGTGATGTTGATGGTGATAGGAGAAGGATTTTCAAATCCTTTCACAATTGGCTTCAGGCCTTTGCAATCTATGCTGCGGTTTTAGGCAAGAAATTCCCGGGTGATTGCAGTAGGCTATTCCAGCACATCGATTCGATTCTGGAGGCCTATCGCAATTTCGGTGGGGTGGCTTGGCTCTCATATGATGAGTCCTTTCGCCAAAAGATGGCGGTACACCAGAGGATGAAATGGGGTGAAAAAGACGTAGGGTTGTGGTTGAACTTGATGTTACCACAGAGGAATTATGTAGCAAAACAGGCGCCTAACCAGCAGCTGAAAAAAGGAGTCTGTTTTGCGTATAACGAATCTGAATGTAAGTGGATGCAGAATTGTAGGTTCAGGCACGAGTGCTCGTCCTGTGGTGGTTTGCATCCGCTTGTAAAATGCTTTAAACGAAAAGTGGTCACTGGGCAGCAGCCTAATGTTCATCGGGAGCTTTTTCTTAAAGGCACGGACGCCAGTGAGTTTGGCAAAATGCTCCCATGGCTAAGGCAATACCCTGACAGGGTGAGAGCCAACATATTAATTAATGGTTTTGATCAGGGGTTTTTTGTTCCACGGTTCAATGGTCAGGGGTGTATTTTAGTTAAAAATTTACGTTCAGTTAGGTTACTAGGTTCTTTTGTTTCTAAACATATTGAAAAAGAATTGGGGTTAGGGAGCCTAGCGGGTCCTTTTTTGTCTCCGCCTTTTGAAAATTTTCGGGTGTCTCCATTGGGGATCGTCCCGAAAAAAGAGGCCGGTACCTTTAGAGTTATTCACCACCTGTCATACCCTAAGGGTGGGTCTCTTAATGACGAAGTGAATACCAGTATGGCATCAGTGAACTATGCATCGTTTGACATGGCAGTTGAGCTGCTTAGGCGATTTGGCCGGGGAGCTCTGCTGTCTAAATCAGACATTAAATCTGCTTTTAGACTGTTGCCGGTTCACCCTTCGGGTTTTAGTTCATTAGGTTTTTATTTTAATGGGGAATTTTATTTTGATAGATGTTTGCCGATGGGGTTTTCGTTGTCATGTTTTTATTTTGAATGCTTTTCCTCTTTCTTACACTGGGTAGTGCAGGACTCTGTGCCGACTGGCAGGGTCCTGCACTATCTTGATGACTTTTTGTTCGTCGGCCACGGGGATTCTAATTTGTGTATGGAATTATTGCAGAATTTTTTAGAGTTTATGGGCCATTTTGGAGTTCCCGTGGCTGCCGAAAAAACTGTTCTTCCTTGTAAAAAGCTGGAATTTTTAGGGATCACACTAGATTCGGCAGCGATGGAATGTAGCCTGCCAAAGGAGAAGTTGCTACATTTACAGGAACTGATTGAGAGTGTAGCAGGAAGAAAGAAGGTGACCCTTCGAGAGTTAGAAGCTCTGTTGGGATCTTTAAATTTTGCCTTGAGAATAATTCCCATGGGGAGGGTTTTTTGTCGTAGGTTATATGACAGTACAAAAGGGTTGAATTCACCGGGTGCGCACATCCGGGTGTCGTTGGAAATGAAGGAGGATTTATTAGTGTGGCGAAGGTTTTTGCAGGAGTATAATGGAATCAGTTGTTTGCAGGATCAGTTTTGCTCGTCGGGGGACTTAGGATTTGGCGTAGTTGTAGACGAGCAGGGTTTTTTAGCTTCGCTGGGAAGTTCATGGTCAGCGGAAGCATGGCCGGATAGGTGGTCTGCGGTGGGTCTGACTACTAAGAGAGTGGTCTTGGAGCTGTTTGCAATTTTTGTGGCTATCTGTATTTGGGGTAAGGTGTTAGCAAACAGAAGGATTTGTTTTCGTTCCGGGAATAAGGGAGTTGTTTTCGGGATTAACGCGCTTTATTCCAAATGTTTTTGGTCAGCAAAAGTTTTAAGGCAGCTGGTTTTGCAATGCTTGAACTTTAACATTTGGTTGAAGGCAGTGTTGGTTCAAGAAATGGAAGAATTTTCATCTTTGTCTTTTTTGCAGCAGCGGTCCACCTGGAAGGAAGGAGCGCGGAGGGGGCAAGTGGAAGTGGCTTGCCCGGAGCACTGTTGGGGTATTTTGGGGATTTAATCCCTTTTTATATTAAGAATTCTTTAGCCTCGAACACATGGGCAGCGTATGCTGCTGCATGGGACAGGTGGAGGCAATTCTGTGTCGCTAGGGGATTTGATTGTTAGGTTTTAAAGTTATCAGTTGTCTGGGAGTATATTCAGTTTGAGTTACTGCAAGGTATTAGTCATTCGGCGTTGCACAAAGCCTTATCTGGCGTTTCATTTTTTCTGAAGTTACGGGGTTTCGATTCTTTGTTTTCAATTTTTCCTATTAGGCAGATGCTGAAAGGGGTGAGAAGAAGGTCTATTCGGGCTGACGTTAGACGCCCGATCTCGGTTGAGTTATTGGTTGAATTATGGTCGGCTCTGGGTTCAGTTTGTATAAATGAGTTTGAGGCGTGTTTGTTTAGAGCGGCGTTTGTGCTTGCATTTTTTGCTGCTCTTCGTATTTCTGAGCTGGTGTCTCCTAATAAAAAGATGGCTGGGGGTTTAAGAGTCGAGGATGTGAAGGTTGGTAAGTCACAGTGTTTTCTTTCCATTACTAGCTCAAAAACAGATCAGTTAGGTAAAGGGCAGTTGGTGAAATTGTCTGCTGTTAAGGGTTCTCAGATATGTCCAGTTGTTAATCTTCGGAGGTGGCTGTTAGTTCGCCCGCCGGTTCTAGGCCCGTTGTTTGTACATGTTTCTGGTGTACCGGCGACAAAATTTCAATTTAATGCAATGTTAAGGCGTTGTCTGACTAGTTTGGGGAAGACTGATTTAAAAATTTCCTCGCATTCGTTTAGAATAGGGGCTGCTACTGTGGCTGCTAATCTGGGTGTGAGTAAGTCAAAAATCATGAGGCTGGGAAGATGGTCGTCAGGTAGGTATAAATTGTATGTTAGGCCTAATCTGTTACCTAACTAAGTATTTTTAATTTTCAGAGCCTTACATCGTGTGGATTGTCGGCCACTCATTTATTTATTGGGCCCAGAAGCGCGCAGCAGTGCTTAGGTATTCTGAGAACCTGTCTTTTTCACTTGATAAGGTTATTATTTTCTGGGTTAGTTGCAGAGGAATGAAATGGGAGAATCTTTTGGCGGAGCTGAAGAGGAGAGCTAAGGTCCACCCGGTTCCTGATTTATTAATAGTTCATTTGGGTGGAAATGATTTGGGCAAGGTTAAGACTCTTGATTTTCTTTTTCAGGTGAAACGGGACATTATTTTTATTAAAAATCTTTTTCCTTCAGTGTCGGTGGTTTTTTCAGAAATCATCCCGAGGTTGGAGTGGAAGGCTGTTAATGTTTGTTTTATGGAGAGAATTAGAAAAAGGGTTAATAGGTTGTTGGCTAAATTTTTTTTCTTCGTTAGGGGATTTTTCCTTTCGGCATGTGGATTTGGAAGGTTTTGAGGTTGGGCTATACAGGACAGATGGTGTACACTTGTCCGATATAGGAGTTGATATTTTTAATTTAGGGCTTCAGAGTGTGGTGGAAAAATGGCTGGATTGTGTGGTGGGGGGTCACTAATGTTCCATTAGTGTCCTTGTGGGTAAAAATCGCCAAGAAAGGTTCTGGGTGGATTTTGGTATTATTTATGGTGGAGTTTTGGTGTTAATTTATTGAAGGTATTTGTAATGTTTTTATTCTATTTATTACGGTAACCCTTAATAAAAACAATACGGCCAGTTTTTTCCAACACACTCCTTGTTGTCCGTGTCAGTTTTATTTTATGGTGAGTGAATGGGTCTTGTGTGATCATGAAAAATCCCTTAGCGTATAGTGGGGGATTGACATGATTACACAGGCCCTCTATCTGTGATGTTATGTGGTAAGGCTTGTAATCTGCCTAGTAACGCAGGAGAGTGGTTGGTAACCTATCAGCTCTCTGCGCGCCTATTTATGAAATGGTTATTGGTGTGGAGGTCAGCTGTGTGGCTATAAAAGGTCAGTTTGTCAGCTATGTGGTCAGTCACAGCTGAAGAACAGAGAAGATTTGTCCCACCCTCCCTCCCTTTATGTTTTGAAGTTATGCTGTATTTTTCTTGTTTTTGTCGTTTGTTTTTATTAGAGGGTAAAAATCGCCCAGAAAGGTTCTGGGTGGATTTTGGTATTATTTATGGTGGAGTTTTGGTGTTAATTTATTGAAGGTATTTGTAATGTTTTTATTCTATTTATTACGGTAACCCTTAATAAAAACAATACGGCCAGTTTTTTCCAACACACTCCTTGTTGTCCGTGTCAGTTTTATTTTATGGTGAGTGAATGGGTCTTGTGTGATCATGCCATTCATGGTTCCCTCAATAAACTGTAGCTCCCCACAGCCAGCAGCACATAGGCTATGTTCACAGAAAAGGCAGCTTATGGCCCAAAAAACACATGACGTTTTGCCGTGTTTTTGACGCATTTTTGTTAATGCATTTTTTAAAGAAGAAACAAAATATGATAGGATAGGATACCAGATAGATAGATAGAAAAAATACATAGAAAGAATAAATAGATAGAACGAACATATAGAATAGATAATAAGAAAGAACAGATAGATTAGATATAAAGAAATAACCATATAGTTGACAGATAGAGGGATAACTAGCATGACCAGCTGTTTTTTATTTATTTTTTTTGTTAAAAAAATTACGTGGGCCCCCCCCCTCTTTTTATATCTAACACAAGAATATCAAAAGCTGTAGGCTGCAACCCTCAGCTGTGTGCTGTACCTTGGCTGGTTATGATAAATAGAGGGGATCCCATGCGCTTTTTTTTTTTTTAATTATTTGATTTATTTAAAAAAAACAACAAAATGACATGGGGTCCACCCCATTTTTCTAAAACCAGGCAAGGTACAGCAGACAACTAGATATTATTAGGGTGGGAAAGGCCATGGTTATTTGGCTCTTTCCAGCCTAACCATATGTAGTTCTAACACATTAGTGGCCATCAGGAATCCATATTGGAAGTCTGTCTTTAAGAAACCCTCTAAGATATTAATCTGTAGCAGTTATGGTCCATATTGGCTTGTTTTTCTGTAATTTTCCCAGACACCATGAGTTATAGTTTTAGTGAGAATCACTCAGTCCCACATAGTTTTCTTATCAATATTTACTGAGAATCTGTGCGTGTTTATAGCATGGTAAAAAATGTGAAACCAGGAGCTTTTTGGCATGTCTCATCCGAAGACGCATTTGTCCAGTGTATGTTGGCATCTGAAGAGTTGGCCACTCAGAAGAGGGATACTATATTGGACAAATGGAACCTATTAGAGTGTTTGTAACATTTTGTTACGTAAGCAATTTGTTTTAAAGTGAGATATAAACTCGAGACTCTTCGGGGGAAGGCGGGACTTAACCTGTGGTCAAGCAGACGTGCTGACGGTGTTTTTCCCGGATTCCTCCTGATGAGATCGTCCTGAAGGCCCCCGATCACAGAGTTATGCTACCATATCCGGTGAAGTATTGATGCTTACTTTATGATTTATGCTTATCAAAGAGATGCTAATTTTAATCAATGTATTAATCTAGGATAAATATACATTCTATATTGTATTAAGTCAAAACTGTTTTGAGTTATGTTTAACTTAATGAGTGAGCTGCAGAATTAAACTTGAGCAAGTAAAACACCATAGCAGCCCACAGCCACCCCAGAAATGGCGTTTTCATAAGATGCGCCAATTCTGGTGCTGGACTCGGCTCTTCCGGTTGCCCTGGTGAGGTGGCAATCGGGGTAATAAGGAGTTAATAACAGCCCACAGCTGTCACTAAGTCCTAGATTTGTAATGGCAGGCGTCTATGAGACAGCCCCCATCACTAATCTGTAAGTGAAAAGAAATAAACACAAACACCGAAATAATGCTTTATTTGGAATAAAAAACAAAAAATGCACCCTCTTTCACCATTTTAGTACCCCCCCAAACACCCCTGCAGGTCCGACGTAGTCCACACGAGGTCCCATGATGCTTCCAGCTCTGCTACATATCTGAAGCTCACTGTGAGTGCCATAGAACAAGACTGCCCACTGTGAGCTCCATGCAGCAACTGAACCGCGCAATAAGCGGTGACGTCACTCAGGTTAACCACAACCACAGCTGGAGTCCTCCACCTGAGTGATATCCCGCTGATTGCGCGGCTCACTTGAGTCGTGGCCTGATTTGAGATCACAGGCGGAGGACTAATTCTCAAATCTTCAGAGAACTCTTTGCCATGAGGTGCCATCTTGAACTTCCAGTGATCAGTATGAGAGAGTATGTGAGTGATAACACCAAATTTAACACAGCTGCTCCCCATTCACACCTGAGACCCTGTAAAGTCCCAATACACCGGGGAGGGACAATGGCTAATTGGGCTCAAGTATGGGGTGTACTCACTTTTGTTGCCAATGGTTTACTTTAGACATTAATGATTGTGTAAATATAAAAATAGCAACAAAAAGATGAATGAATATCCTCCAAAAATTAAGTATTACTTACAGCAAAGATGGGCTGCAGTGTGTACATCGCCCAGGCCAAAAACTAATGCTCTAGTAGGATACAGCTAAGCCCCCACTAGGTGGAGGCATCACAGGTGCAGGAGGAGCAAATCCCACACACACTTCAAAAGAATGGAGGGGGCGATTGCTGGATGATAAAACTGCACACTGATGGCATGCATAGAGCGCTGTTCACATATGCAGATGTGCGGCCCCTGCAGTGGTCGAACCGCTCGGATCCTGGGGTTGCTGCTGTGGCTCGAGGGTCTCCGGACCCGGGGGCTCCCGGCCACATCAAATGAAAAGGAGGGTATTTACAGGGGATAAGAGTTCGTTACACCACCCGTGGTTTGCGGTAAGGGGAGTACCTCCGCTGCCGATGGGAGTACCCGGGGGAGATGGAGTGGGGCAGCCAGATAACATTCCCTCCATGGGTTGGGGAGGCCCCGGGACTCTGGATGGTGAGATGTTGGTGTAGGGAAGCGCAGCGCTGGTTGGAAGCATTGGAGGACCATGTACTCAGGCAGTGTTGGTGATGATGCGACCGCAAAGCAGACTCTGACAACAAGGTAAACCAAGTCTCTGGGTGCCGCTGCCCTCTTGGGGAACTCGTCCGGGTATCTGTCCCCTCTGGTACTGCCGGGTGGTCTGGAGCCTGCCTCTGTGCACAAATTAGAAGTGTTCTGGTGGTCCGTTGGCTTAAAGCTGTCCGGGCCCCGCTCCCTACTTGTTGGTAGTGGAGCTGTGCTCTCAAGGGCTCACGCTTGAGATTTCTGTGGGCTGCGTGGGTTGGAAAGTCCTATCCCCTTCGTGGCACTAGTGCCCCTGATCTCTGAGCTTCTTGGGAACAGTTCATTAAGTCACTATCCTCTACAGGTTAATTGCCGGGTTGCCTGAGCTTTCGAACCCGGACCGGTTATTAGGCTCGAGCTGCTGACCATCCTCCAAGACCGGGTCTAGGCACCCAGCCTCAATACAATGCGACCCGGTCTCTGACTCCTCCGGGCCCAGACCACCGTCTGCTACCTAACCTGTAACATACAGGGAACCAACACTCCCTCAGCTCTTCACTTCTCGAGGGCTAACACTACACTACCTCTACTTCCCTCCCACCAGTCTGCCTGACCCCTGGGTGGGCGGCCCTATTCCAGCTAGGCAGCACACTGGTGTGCCTGACAGGGTGTGGTTTGAGGTGTGGTTGGGATTTGGATGCTGATGGAGGCAGTACCATAGGTTGGGAACCCAGAACCATGGGGGGTTGAGCCCTGCACTAAAGAGTAGAAAGTGCAATACCCTGTGACGGCCTGACTAGTCCAGGGGCGTCACAGAGATACACAGTCACAAGCCCGCAGCCTATTAGGTGACACCCATATTATTAGATCAGGCGGGCTGCCAAGCCGTACTCAATCTGTATACCATACAGGGACAGAACTCTAATATCCAAGGCCTAACAGAAAGGGGCCTGGCTGTATCCTGTACAAAAAAATATGAGGTTTTAGTTGGTATTTATGGCCATAAAACGGAAGCCTACAACCCTTGTCACGGGAACCTCATACATGTGACTGTGTATCTGCATGTGTGAACAGCGCTCTATGCAAGCCATTAGTGTGCAGTTTTACCATCCAGCAATTGCCCCCTCCATTCTTTGGAAGTGTGTGTGTGATTTGCTCCTCCTGCTCCTGTGATGCCTCCATTTAGTGTGGGCTTAGCTGCATCCTGCTAGAGCATTAGTTTTTGACCTGGGCGATGTACACACTGCAGCCTATCTTTGCTGTAAGTAATACTTAATGAATGTGTGTTGAATTATGTAGAGAGAGCACCAAAAATGTGAAGGGTGTACTTAATTTTGTGATATATATATACACACACAGTATATACATACGCACCTGGGGAGGTGGGTGTTATGTAGCAACGCAGGACTGTGTAATTTCAAATGGCAGGATTCATTTCAGTCCCAGTCCAGCCCTGCTTGGGCATGATTTGGCACAGCTATCAGCTACTCTTACATTGCACATCATAGGTTTTTTTTGAGTGATTGGTGTAGACATGGCTGTGCTATTTAAAGGGAACCTGCTGGCACCATGTTCTAGTGCAAAATGAGATGAGTACATTGAGGGATAGGTTTGTGCAAAAAGAATCAGTGTAATCTGTGTTTAATTCATTGTAATGTCTCTGTGTTTATCAGTCGAGTAGGCGGTCCTCATCTGTGATTGACAGTTTTCCTTGTATACATAGTCAGATGGATGGATGGATAGATAGATAGATAGATAGACAGATAGATAGATATTGGATGGATAGATAGATAGTAGAGGGGATGATAGATAGATAGATAGATAGATAGATAGGATAGCTAAAGCATAGGTTTGTTGGAAAAAATATAGTATAACTTATCAATCCACTGTATTTCATGCTACCGCAGACTGGACAGTATTTTCAATGTTACATGTTCTCTTTGAGTGTTTATGTGGCATTTCTACCTAACCACTCTTACATTTAGCATTATTTATACACGATTTTACAATACACCTTATGGGAAGGTGGGTCGCCAGCAGCACAGGGATCCATATTGTTTTCGCCATCCCTTACCTGCAATTTTAGACAAGGTCCAGACATCAGAAATGACATTTGCAGTCCGACTGTAGACTTTATCTAGCAGGACAGGGGTTGTCTCATCAAAGAAATAGGAGCAGAGTGCTGGGATGGAGTTGGTGGGACCTCCAATGTTGAATCTGGAAAAAAAGTTTACTCTGTTTATATACTGGAAACTCCGCATGGCTCATACCATTAGATGGTGACTGAAAAAGACTAGACTAATGTCACCTACATAGCACCATTAATTCCACAGCACCTTACAGACATCATCACTGTTCCCAGTGAAGCTCATAATCTAAATTTTCTATCCGTATGTCTTTGGAGTGTGGGAGGATACTGGAGTAAACCCCCACAGAACATACAGATGTCTCCTTGGTGGTATGCAGAACCCCAATCCTACAAGCAACAGTGCTAATGTAGCGCCCCTAAAGCCATCGGGAGCTACAAGGTACTGCTCCTGTGCCGCCCCGTGGAAGCAGCCGAGCTGCTCGGATCCAGGTTCGCTGTGGCTCGAGGGTCTCCAGACCCGGGGAGTCATGCGGCCACTCAAATGAAAGGGGATATTTACAGGGGAGTTGATATGTAGTTTGTGACGCCACCCGTGGTGTACGGTAATTTGGAGAGTAGCGCCGCTGCCGTTGGGAGTACCCGGGGTGATGAAGTGGGGCAGCAAGGTGTCGTAGCCCTCCACGGGTAGGGGGATGCCCCGGGACTCAGTGAGGAGGTGCCGTGTGGTGCAGGGGTCACTCTCGTACTCACTCAGTTCATAAGCAGACACTGACAACCGGGGAAACCAAGTCTCTGAATACCACTGCCACTGAATATAAGCATGTTAAATAAGTAGTGAACACATCATCAATATTCAAAGTAATTATATTTCTAAAGATACTATTGACAAGAAATTCTTACCAGATGTCAGTAACAACCCATCCAATCCATGCAGGCAAAGAAATCAAACCATAGACGTTCATAATTTAAGTAATGTTTAATAATGAGACATGACACAGTTAAAAGGGATTAAACACGTGAAGATTGAGCAGTGCAAAAAGTCATGGAAATTCATGACACCAGCTAAAATCTATCAGTAATTAGAAAGCGATCTTGCCACTTAGTGAAAACTAATATCAGCTGGTTCAACTGATGGCTTATAGGAAGGTGTCTTCTAACCAAAATATCACGCAAAAAACATCTCATGATGGGTAAAACCAGTGAGCTGACCTTTGCAATCTTAGTGTTGGAAAACATACTGATGGCATTGTTTACAGAATAATTTCTAAACTACTGAAGGTTACAGTGAGCATTGTTGGGGCCATAATCCTGAAGTGGAAAGAACTTAATTTTACAATAAACCATCCATGACCAGGTGGTCCCCACAATATTTCAGACAGAGGCGTGAAAAGAATTATCAGAAGAGGTCTTGAAGAGCAAAAAAACACGTGGAGAGCGCCAGAAAGACCTGATTCATAAAAATTATAAAAGAAAATAAAGCTGCTAGAATAGCCCAGCCAATCACCTATCCAGAATCCAATAAAATATTTATGGAAGGAACTATAGGTCAGAGTTCATAGAAGGAACCCACTGGACTGTAAGGATTTGAAGAGTGTTTCTGTAGAAGAATGGACCAAACTCACACTTGAGCAATGTAGTTTCTCCATACAGGAGGCATCTTGAGGTGCCTGTCATCACCAACAAAGACCTTTTGTACAAAGCGTTAAATATATTTAAATACGTGTATTCAATACTTTTCCCTGTGCCATTTCATCACTAAATTTACGGACATCTATGGTTTGATTTCTTTGCCTGTGTGGATTGGATGAGTTGTTACTGACATCTGGTGAGAAATCCATGTCAATTGACCTTTAGAAACATTTAATTGGTGACGTGTTTAATACTTACTTCACTCACTGTATATATAGATGAGATTTAACCAACCCATCAGGAGGCAAGTAGCATAATTAGCTACTGTTTGGTGTGTTCCCTATTTATTTATTTTATTTAAGCTGCTCTATGCCCCCAGGGATTTAAACACATAAAGTAATGCTTAACTAGCATAGACCACAACGCCTTGACTGACCACTGAATGGCAGTACTTTATAGTTAAATTCAGAAATACTTGGATAGTGACCAAATCTTTGTGATTTGGCCTCTGCATGACACTATGTTTTTTTAAAAATGAAACCATTGAGATGCAATTGAAGACTTTCAGGTTTAATTAATGGGTTGAACAAAAATATCCTGTGAAACGTTCATTTCAGTGGCTCAAAAGTAATTGGACAAATGTACTTTACCAGAAAAAAAATGTTAATTTGTAACACTTAAGGCTACTTTACACACTGCGATATCGGTCCCGATATCGCTAGTGTGGGTAGCCGCCCCCATCTGTTGCGCGACACGGGCAAATCGCTGCCCGTGCCGCACAACATCGCCCAGACTGGTCACACATACATACCTGTCTGGCGACGTCGCTGTGACGGGCGAACCGCCTCCTTTCTAAGGGGGCGGTTCGTGCGGCGTCACAGCGACGTCACTGAACCGCCGCCCAATAGCAGCGGAGGGGCGGAGCTGAGCGGGACATAACATCCCGCCCACCTCCTTCCTTCCGCATAGCGGCCGGGAGGCAGGTAAGGGGAGCTTCCTCGTTCCTGCGGCGTCACACGCAGCGATGTGTGCTGCCGCAGGAACGAGGAACAACCTCGTTACTGCTGCAGTAACGAGATTTGAGAATGGACCCCCGTGTCGCCGATTAGCGATTTTGCACGTTTTTGCAACGATGCAAAATCGCTTATCGGTGTTACACGCAATGGCATCGCTAATGCGGCCGGATGTGCGTCACGAATTCCGTGACCCCAACGAGTTCGCATTAGCGATGTCGCAGCGTGTAAAGCCCGCTTTAGTAGTGAATCCTTTGCAGGCAATGACTGCCTGAAATCTGGAAGTCATGGACGTTACCAAATGTTGGGTTTCCTCCTTTGCTTTGCCAGGTCTTGGCTGCAGCTGACTTCAGTTGTTGCTTGTTTGTGTGTCATTCTGCCTTTAATTTTTTTCTTAAGCATGTGAAATTCATGCCTGAAGGGGTTGAGATCTGGAGATTGACTTGGCCATTGCAGAATATACCAGTTCTTTGCCCTAAAAACTTCTGGGTTACTTTGACACTATGCTGTGGGTCATTGTCCACCTGTACTGTGAAGCGCCATCCAATCAATCTTCGCAGAAGGTATAGCCCTGTGCACTTCAGAATTCATCCGGCTACTTCTGTCTTCAGTCACATCATCATTAACACTAGTATACACATGGAGCATGGGGGGCTGCCAGCAGTATACATGGAGCATAGGGGGCTTCCAGCAGTATACATAGAGCATGGGGGTCTGCCAGCATTATACATGGAGCATGGGGGGGCTGCCAGCATTATACATGGAGCATGGGGGGACTGCTAGCATTATATATGGAGCATGGGGGGGAGTGCTAGCATTATACATGGAGCATGGGGGGCTCCCAGCATTATGCTGTACATAGAGCATGGTGGGCTGCCAGCAGTATACATGGAGCATGGGGGGGCTGCCAGCATTATACATGGAGCATGGGGTGGATGCCAGCATTATACATGGAGCATGGGGGGCTGCCAGCATTATACATGGAGCATGGGGTGGATGTCAGCATTATACATGGAGCATGGTGGGGCTGGCTGCATTATACATAAAGGCATGGGGGAGCTGCCAGCATTATACATGGAGTTGGGGGGCTTGCATTATACATGGAGCATGGGCGGCGGGCTGCATTGTACATGGAACATGGGGGGGCTGGCTGCATTATACATGAAGGCCTGGGGGGCTGGCTGCATTATACATGAAGGCCTGGGGGGCTGGCTGCATTATACATGAAGGCCTGGGGGACTGGCTGCATTATACATGGACCATGGGGGGCTGGCCGCATTATACATGCAGCATGGGGGGCTGGCTGCATTATACATGGGGGGCTGGCTGCATCATACATGGAGGCCTGGGATGAATTATAATATATGGAGGACTATGGGGCGCAGTATAATATATGGAGTACTATGGGGTGAATTATAATACATGGAGAACTATGGGAAATGCATTATAATAAATGGAGGACTATGGGGGTACATTCTAATATATGAAGGGTTATGTGGGACCCTTTATACTATATAGAAAGCTATGTGGGGACCATTATAGTATTTGGGAAAACTATATACAAGGGGGGACAAAGATACAATCAGGGGATGGGAACGTTTTGTGCTGAGGGAAAAGGGCTCTTTCCCTCAGCACCCAGCTTTCCCATGCTCTGCTATACATCTCTCAGCACCCAGCTTTCCCATGCTCTGATATGGGAAAGCTAGGTGCTAAGTGAAAGATGTATAGCAGAGCATGGGGAAGCTGGGTGCCGAGGACAAGATGGATTTCAGAACATAGGGAAGCTGGGTGCTGAGGGAAAGAGCCAAGTGTCAGCGTCATTATCCTATACCCCAAGTGTTGGTGCACGTAGGGGGGGGGGCAGGTCCAAACTTTGCAGCGGGGCTCATCAAACTCTAGTTACGCCACTGTCTGCAATGGTAACTGTAATAGCTTTTAACATGAGTCAGCTCAGTTTCCTGCAAGTTTAGGCTGCAAGTCTCACCAGCTACCTGCATCTCTCAGGGCATAGCTTAAGTCTGTAACATTATGGGAACCTCCTGGCTTTTAGCCATCTCAAGTACACTGTCTTTCAGCTGATCTTTTTAGCTTACACAGTCATCCTTTTCTGTCACTCCCTTTTTGGTCACTTAATCCTTTCATTTCACTCCGTTGTCCTCTGCTTTCACTTGGTCATTCTCTTCTGTAACTTGGTCCTTTCGGTTCACACAGTCGTCCTCTTTGATAACTCAATCCTTTTAGCTCATAAGGTCATCCTCTTTGGTCACTCTGTCCTTTCAGTTTATACCGTCAATCTTCCTCATTCACTGCACACCATCACTCTTGCACATATGGGAGCAGTTATAAGCCAGCTCAGTTTGGTCAGCACGTCCAACTTGGTACAAGTCTGGCCAATGATTCCTATTCTGCTATGGCTTCAGGGGGTTGTAAAGTTTCCAGCTGCAACACAGATGGTCACATGTTGTGACCCTCCTCTTGATTTTCTTCTTCTCGGAATGACTACTTATCTTGGTTCTTGTCCTAATCTATAGGTTCCTATTCTTCAAACTTTATCCAGCAGATGGCGATGTTTGCTTACACAGAGTTCTCCTGTGCATTTTCTGATGTGGGAATCATCTACTTCCTTACATATGTTACAGAGAACGAGGTGTGCTTTGAATCATGAGCTGTTCCAAGACTTCGCCATACTTTTTCTTACCATCATTCTGGGCAGCTTCTTTAGATTTTTTTGGGTGGGCAAAGTCTACTCTGGCCTTTCTGTTTTTAAGGCTGATTAATGGGTTGGATTTTGTGGTGAACCCACTGTATTTGTTCCCATGACATCTTCTCTTTATGATAGACTTAGATACTGAAACACATTATATTTTTCACACTAAAAGATGCACTTTTTAACAACAAAACTCCTGCTGTTTTTATTTATTTATTAATTTATTTATTTTTATTGTGTGTGTGTCTTACAGCTCGGAGGCAGCTGATTACATGACCTGAAAGGTCCTTCAGTTAATCTAAAGGAAAGTCCTTCAGCTGCTCATCTTCAGCAGCCTTCGTACAAGTCCCATCAGGAATTGCAAGTTGTGCTAATGTATAGTGTGTGTAAATACACGTTTCAGGACTCTGTCTGTGTGTGTGTGTGTGTGTGTGTGTGTGTGAATGCACATGTAACAGAGCTGTATATCTCTGTAATTGTATATGTAGCGGAGCTGTATATGTCTGTAAATGTACATGTAGTGTGCATGTAGCAGAGCTATGAGCGCATAATACTCCCTGCAGAGAAAACTAACAATAGATTTATTACTTACCTATTCTATCCTAGAGCATTCAAATTAGTGAATAAGACCCCACCACATTACACCACCGGGTAATTTTTAATGAATAGGAAAAATGTTTTTCTTATTTTCTGCTGTCAAAACCTAGAATGCATGTTATGGTAAGGAGTATCTTTTAGTCCGAAAAATATGGTACTTACTGCAGAGTGTTCTTCTCTTGGGTGACTGTTGTGAAGGGGTTTTTCTTCACCATGGAAAGGATTCTGTGATCATCCACCACTGTTGTTTTACGTGGATGCCCATTTCTTTTTGACTTTCCATGCTCATCAGTGCACTCTTTTTTTTGCATAATGTACCAAGCTATTGATCTGGTCACTCCTAACATTTCGATGATGGATTTCTTCTTTTTTTTCAGCCTAATGATGGTCCAGTTTTCATAGGATCATAGAATGGTAGAATTAGAAGGGACCTCAAGGGCCATCGGGTCCAACCCCCTGTGAGTGCAGGCTTTTCTAAATCATCCCAGCTATATGATTATCCAGTTTCTGCTTGAAGATTTCCATTGATGGAGAGCTCACTACCTCCCGTGGTAGCCTGTTCCACTCTCTGACTGCCATCACTGTCAGAAAGTTTTTCCTAATGTCTAATCTGAATCTCCTTCCCTTAAGTTTCATCCCATACAAACTAGTATATGATAGGTACAAGTGAGTGAAACTCACTGTTTAATAGGAGAAGCTTAAGACACCTTAATGTTTTATTTTTTTTTAATAAAAAAAAAATTTGATTAAACTCTGATGATAAAACTGGCACACTGACCAAACTATCATGAAAATCTGATCCAAAACACTGATGAAACTCAGGCCGTACTAGAATACTCACTGACGTCTGAATCATTTGCTGTTTTTTTCCACACAAAAATATGAACACTAGGAGATGTCTTGATCCTAACAGACAAAAATCCTGGACAAATTCTTGATAAATCAGACAAGCCAACCTACCTCATGTCAATGATTAAGGCATTTGTACCAACAACTTTCTTCCAAACATGTTCTACTAAAAGATCTGATACTTGGTGAAGAATCTCACAGTCGGCAAACATATCAAATCTCACGTAACCAATATTCTTCTCAAACACATCAGTTTGAAAGGAAAATTTGATGAGGTCCTCAAACATCTCAGGAGGAGGTATCTGAAAGAAAAAAATACCAGAAGTGACATTAAAAGCCTCAAATTGCCAAGCCAGTTGGAAACAGGGATCAGAGAACACGTTTCAGAACTGCTGTTGGGAAATAAATAATGCGGTATATCATGAAAGTGCTCCATTCTAGCACTTTTGGGGAAATATTTACCAGATATACATGTGCCACTACTTTTGCTCTTTTAGCATATTAAAATAAAGATGGATATCAAAATAGCAGGTTCTCTTCAATCCGTATTTAAATGGGTTGTCCCATCTAAATCCATAAATCTGCAGTCACTGTGCTCTTTGAGGATTCTCTGGTGTCAGAGTTGGGAAAAGTGGTCATGTGGATGCAAGTATGCATTATATATGTGACGCCCTGGACTATTCGGGTCGTCACAGGGTTCTGCACAATCTGCTCTTCCCGTGCAGGACTCAAACCCCCATGGTTCTGGGTCTCCATCCTGCAGTAATGCCTCCACCAGCATTCACAAATCCTAGATAAACTTTGCACCACACCTGTCAGGCACACCAGTGGCTGCTTAAGCAGGAATAGGGCCGCCCACCTAGGGGTCAGGCAGGGATGTGGGAGGTGTCAAGTTCAGTTCAGTGGTAGCCCTTGAGCTGTGAGGACCTCTGGGGAAGCTGGGAGTTGGAGCTCCCAGGGGAGAAGTAAACTAGGTCATAGGCGGTGGTCTGGACCTTGAGGAGTCGGACCCCCGGTCGCATGGGATTGAGGCTAAGTGCCTGGAACTCATTAAGGAGGATGGTCAGGAGCCTGGTCCTATCACCGGTCCGGGACCGAAGGCACGTTGGGGTACACGGATCCTAGGTCGGGGAGAAGCTTCAGGCGACCCGGCAATTAACCTGCGGAGGACAGGGCCTTTATGGACTGTTCCCACCCAGCTCAGAGATCGGGGGCACTAGCGCAACGAGGGGAATAGGGCTTTCCTAGCAAGCGGCCCACTGAAATCCCAAGCGTGAGCCCCTGAGAGCAGGCTCCTTCACTTAGCCATAGTGGGGAGCGGAGCCCAGAAAGCTCCAAGCTACCGGGCCACAACAGAAAATCTAAACTTTTGTGCCAGGAGGCAGATTACGGACCACCAGGCAGTGCTGCAGGGGATGGGACCCGCATGAGCTCCCCTCGAGAGGCAACGGCAGTCAGAGACTTGGTTTACCCTGTTGTCAGCGTCTGCTTCATTGCTGAGTGAGTACCCGACTGACCCCTGCACTGCGTCCCCGCATCACCATCCAGAGTCCCGGGACCTACCCCTACCCATGGAGGGTAATGTCATCTTGCTGCCCCACTCCATCACCCCGGTGACTCCCAATTACCGTACACCACGGGTAGTGTCACAAACTATATAAAATCCCCTGTAAATACTCCCTTTTCCATTTGAGTGTGGCCCCTAGCCTCCAGGTCCGGAGACCCTCGAGCCACGAGTAATCACCACCCCCGGATCCGAGCATTTCGATCCGCTGCAGGGGCGGCACATATACTCCTGGCCAGAAGGGCATGGCCTCACGCAATGCACTTACATTGAGCGAGGTTGCACCCCTCTAGTTGCAATGTGACCTGGAGTATATATTAGATACTTGCGGGCCACGTGACTGTCGTTTCCGAGTCTGACACCAGCGACTCCTCAAAGAGCACAGTGTCTCCCATGTGAGGAGGCATAAGTCAAAGTAAAGGCAGTGCCATACTGGCACCAGCATGGTGATTAAAATCATACCTTCATTTTTCAGATTGGATCTTTGATTGCAGAAAAAAACATTCAGAAAGGTCCAGAAATAGGTGCATTCTTTGATTGATGTGGCGGGCCTTTGTGGATCGGGTCTGTGAAAATTCTTATGATGGGAAGAATAAAAGTAATAAAGGTAAACCAAACTGGTTGGCTAGGCGAACTCTGGTGGCGCGTGTCTTACTTAGTCGAGGAACAGCAGCAGGGGTGATGGACACCGGCCTGAAGCAGCAAGTAAATGTTGTGCACCTTACCCAAATTCAGTTCCACATACAGAGTTTCCTTGGCGAAGGAGAGTGGCATCTACATGGCACGGCACCCTCCTTTAAGTGGTGCTGCGAGTAGGTTGTTCCCCGCACAACCTCAGAAACAAGGTTGCAGGGAGTACACCTAAGTTGAAGGGACTATTAATGGTTGCAAAAATAAAGATGGCAGGACATGGCCTGCGATAGGAAAAGAGCCCCACCCATTGACATTGGACCCTATTTACTCCGAAGCTAGGGATTAACAATCGCTCTGTGTGTAGTGGTGCCCGCCTCTGGTGGGTGTACCGACATGACCTAACGCTTCCAAGAAAGCTGATGGGGAATGGGAGGTGACTCTGCAGAAACGAGTGTCAGAACCAGAGGGGACCCCACCCTTGAGGTCCGGTAGATGAAGATTCCCGTAGAGGATCCAGCAGCAGCAGGTATCGCTGACTTGAAGAGAGCCGGGAGTCAGAAAGGAGGTGTCAGACCGGGAGGTGGCCCTGATGCCCTGGCCACCACAGACTGCCTCGACTGTAAGTGACCCTAAGGCTGATAAGCCCCTGCCGCATAGCTATTTTACTGAGACGTTCCCAACCCTGCACCCAGCCGAGGTCAAGTGGTTGGCCTAGGTCATTGAGGGAAAGAAGCAGCAGGAGGAATAGGTTGGTGCTCCCAGGCGGCGGAATAGTTAGTGGCCAGATAACCTATGTGGTAATCCGTCATCTGGACCTTGGGCGAGGCTTACAGTTTCATCCAGGAGAAGGGAACGGCGTCAAAGTATATTTGAATGCTGGGTCAGTGTGTGATGGTCCACTCTTACCTGGGAGACCGGGTCTGCTTTATCATAGAAGATGGCCTCCGAGACTGGTATGTGGGCGTGGTATGTTAAGCCCTGGCTGAGGAAGTGCTACAACTCGAGGGGTCAATAATGAAAAAACAGCTCCCCATGGTTGCTGACGCTATGGACCCACCATCCTAGTGGGGAAACAGAAACCAGCTTCCCCAATACAGTGCTAGAGTCCTGAATTGGGGCTATGGAGGCAGTGAGTCCCTCAGCCGTGATGAACATGGCCCAGGGAGCTGACTCAGTCGTGTATGTGAAGGTGGCTGAGTCTAAGGCTACCTAGGTTTGAGGTCAGCCACAGAGAACATTAATATGCTTAAAATCAAAGGCCTGCTACTAATGCCCCTTGGCGTGCTTTTTGCACTGAGGTCTACGAGACTGTTACGCGATCTGTGGGGAGCAAGTCAATAGATCCGCCCCCCCTGAAGTTTGAAGTTGTACTGGAGCTGCCAACGTTTTGTTTTGTTTTCACCCCTCTCAAATTGTTTTGAGCCCATTGAGCAACCCTCTGCAGGATTGCAGGACTGTGAATGGCAAGATAGTTGCCCACCCTCTTCCATGGACTCTGTTCCTGCTCCTAAACTTCGCACATTGTCCTTGCCTCATACACTTTTCCCTTTGCCCCATGGACATTGACCCTTTTGCTCCATGGACTATGCCCCTTGGCCCATGCCCCTTGACTCGTACAATTGTGCGAAAGAATGGACTGTCATCTACAATTCTCTCTCCCCATATTTGGACAAATGAGTTAATAGACAGGAAATGAGCACTGCGCTGCCGCTCAGTTCCTGTTGATTGCTTCTGCATTGAAAGGCGGGAAGACAAAAGCCGGTGGTAATCGGACGTGGGGCTTGCATGAAGTCACAATGTCATGTGAGCCCCATGAACGTAAGTCCCGATAGTGATGGAATGGCAACTGCACGGGAAATGAGCAATAAACTTTCTTATTTTACCTGAGGGAAACGTGGAATCAGAAGGGGTTGTCCTAGTAGTGGACAACCCCTTTAATTGTGTCATTTGTGCCAGGCCACAGGCTGCAATATGAGAGTTTTGTAAGATGAGTAATAGGTTATTTTATTCTTTGCCAGGAACATTGGGGGCATTATTACTACAAAGGGGGACTGTATAATTACAAGCAGTTACCAAGGGTACATTATTACTGTAGGGTGACTGTATTACTTATTACTCTGAAGATGCACAGGGGGACATTATTACTGTATAAAGGCAAACGTGGCTCTATTACTATGAGGAGTCACAAGGATGCACAGTTGCGTGAGAGGTTTTTTGGTTAGTTTATTGCAAGCAATATGTTTCTAAATGTTGATAAAAAAACCTAATATGCAATGGAGACCGTTGAATGGGGTTTGTAGCTGAATATGGAGACACAGAGGGCATTCTTACTATAAGGAGATCCAGGGGCATTATGACTATAAGGAGGCACAGAGGGGGGGCAGTATTACTAAAACAATGCATGTGACACCATTACTATATGACCACATAGGGAGGGGGTCATTATTACTGTAAGGAGGCACAGAAGGGGTACTATTACTATACAAAAGCACTGAGGATAATTATTACTATAAGGAGGTTGTGTACATTACTAATATATGGTGGTATGGAGGCTGGATAACTATAATGAGGCACTGGAGGGCTGCATACCTATAATAACACATGAGACATTATTAGTTCAAGGAGGCAAAGATATATATATATATATATATATATATATATATACACATAAAAGGAGGCATGGGTCGTTATTACTATGAGGAGGCACAGCGGTGGTATACATAGTGCCTTGTAAAAGTATTCACCCTCTTGGCTTTTTACCTGTTTTTACCTATTAGAATATAGCCCGTGTTTAAATATTTTGGTAATCCGATTTGTGTATAAGGCATCACCACTAAATAGTCTAAATTGAGGAAGTGAAGTGACAAATGTGACGCCCTGGACTAGCCAGGTAGTCACAGACATAACACCATACACACCCCCTTCCCTAGACAGTCACAACAGTCAAACAAAAACCCTTGATGCCTCCCTGCAGGGTCTAATGTCCACACCAGGTGGGGCGGAGCCAGGCGGTTGGCCCCACCCACCGAGGAGTTCACAGGTCTGGAGGCGGGAAAACAGACAGATTAGTTTTGGAGGTGAAAGTGAGGAGACAGAAACTGTCGGTGTCTGGGTAGGGGCCCAGACACAAACAGCAAGGTTGGCAGATGGTGGTGGAGTTAGTGAATCTCTGCAGAGCCGTAGGACCGGGGTCGGGCGTTGGCCCGCCGGTACTAAACCGGGGAGCGGAGTGAAGCTAAGCACACAGGCAGGTCCATCGGACACCGACCAGGCTTGGAGCCGCCGACAATAGTCAAATCCAAGTGTGACAGGAACCCCAGGGGTTTCCCAACAACCAAGACCCGACAGAAGGCAACAGGCCACACCGTGAGGATATACAGCCACCGCCACAGGCTAGAGATTCAAGGGCCAGCGCCTGAGGGCAAAACGGGCTCCTTTGGTACCTATACACCGGGGAGCGGACTACCGGTGGGTAACCACAGGAGTCAGAACATTCTAACAGGTGCAGGGAAAGACAGCCACCATCAGCCGTCCAGGGAGAGCACAACACTGCAGCCGGCTGCGGGACCCGTCCATCCAGCCGTTTGGTTTACCAGAGACTCTGTCATTGACTGGCTGAGTGAGTACACCAGTGCCATCCGGCACCGTGCCGCGCTGCCCCTGCAACCCTGCATCCCAGCCATCCAGCCTCCCCGTTACACCACCGGGCCCCGGGACCACCAACCCCTACCCACGGAGGGGACAACATTCTAGCTGCTCCCTACCATCGCTCCCGGGATCCCCGTCACCAGCAGCGGTGGTGCCCTTTATCACCACGACCCGTGGGTGGCGTCACGAACTATCTCCCTAAACAAACCACCCCCTTTTCACTCGTGGACGAGGAGCGCTGCTCGAGTCCCCGGGTCCGGCCCACCGCTCGAGCCACCGAGCAGCAGAAGAAGCCCCGGACCCAAGCGTGGCGAGCACGTCCCCTCTGCCCGCGATGCAAACATAAAGGCAAAAATTAAATTTATGAGAGAAAAATAAATAACAATTGCCATGTGCATATGTATTCACCCCTTTTGCTATGAAGCACCTAAAAATTTCTGGTGCAAGCAATTACCTTCATAAGTCACATGCTTAGCGAAAGGAAGTCCACCTGTGTGCAATCTCAGTGTCACATGGTCTGTCAGTATGTACACACCTTTTCTGAAAGGCCACTGTGGCTGCAACATCATTAACAAAAGCACCACTAACTAAAAAACATCATGAAGACCAAGGAAATCCCCAAACAAGTCAGAGTCAAAGTTGTTAAGAAGCTCAGGTCAAGGTTGGGTTCTAAAAAGAATATCCCAATCTCTGATGATCCCCTGGAGCACCATCAAATCCAATATCATGAAATGGAAAGAACAAGGTACCACAACAAACCTGCCAACAGAGGGTGGCCCACCAAAACTCTCAGCCTGGGTAAAGAGGGTATTAATCAGAGAGGCAGCACAGAGACCAAAAGTAACCCTGAAGGAGCTGCATAGTCACAAGCAGAGACAGGAGTATCCGTCTATACGACCACAATAAGCTGTACACTCTATAGTGCTGGCCTATGTGGAAAATAAACCAGAGAAAAAGCATTTACTTACAGCCAAAAATTGGAAGGCTCATTTTGATTTTGCCAAAAGACAAGTGGGAGACTCCCCAAATGTATAGAGGTAAGTGCTTTGGTCAGATAAGACCAAAAAGTTTACTTTTTGGCCACCAAGGTAAACGATTTATCTGGCACCAAGCCAACGCAGCTCACCAACTCGAGAACACCATTCCCACACTGAAGCATAGTGGTGGCAGCATCATGGTGTGGAGATGTTTTTGGCAGCAGGGACAGGGAAAATGGTTAGAGTTGAGGGGAAGGTAGATGGTATGAAATACAGAGATATTCTTGAGCAAAACCTGTTTCAGTCTGTGAGTGATTTGAGACTGGGACAGAGCTTCAACTTCCAACAAGACAATGATCCAAAGCATACTACTAAAGCAACACTTGAATGTTTTAAGGGGAAATGTGTAAATGTTTTTGAGTAGCCTGTTCAAAACCCAGACCTTTATTCAATTGACAATTTCCGGTCAGAATGGAAGATTGCTGTTCACCAGAGGAAACCATCTAACTTGAAGGACCTGGAGCAGTTTTGCCTCGAGGAATGGGAAAAATCCCAGTGGCAAGATGTGGAAAGCTCATTGAGACTTATCCAAAGCAACTTGTAGCTATAATTGCTATAAAAGGAGGCTCTACAAAGTACTTACTTTAGGGGGTGAATAGTTATGCACACTAACATTTTTCAGTTATTTTGTCCTATTTTTTGTTTGCTTCACAATAAAAAGAAAACCAAATGTTTACAGTTGTAGGCATGTTCTTTACAGGAACTGATGCAAACCCTCAAAAAAAACAGTGAAATTCCAGGTTGTAAAGTAGCAAAACACGAAAAATGGGAAGGGCATACTTTCTCAAGGCACTGTATCTACAAGCAGGCGTAGAAGGGCATTTTTAATAGTAGAAAGTGGCATAGAGGACTCTATAAACTATAAGGAGGTGCAGGAGGGTATTATTATTGCAAGGTGGCACAGTGGGTCTGTGTACTTATAAAGGGGACAAAGGTGGGGTATTATTACCATATGGGGACACATGTGCTGTGTAGTTATAAAGAGGTAGAGGATACTTTATACCTACGGTTGAAATCAAAATTTTAGGAGCCCTTTTCCCCATTGCATATTAGGTTTATTATCAAAATTTTCAAAGTTTCTGCTCTTTACAATAAACCAATCAAACAACACAACTAAAATATGGCTAAGTCAAGAAAGTAGTACAAAAAGTTAACAGAAGAGATCATTGACCTGTACAAAAACAGGATACCAAAAAGATAGAAAGGCGTAGAGTGCTTTTAGAGGTACAGTTCAAAGTATAGTTTGAAAATTCAAAGATTTAGGATCACTGACTATCTACTTGGTTGTGGCAGAAAACGGAAAAACGGAAGCTGTCACCGACTGCCACCAGATTCCTAAGCTGAGGCTTGGGCATCATTGGACCTTTTCAACAGTACAATGGTCCCAAGCATACCTCAAAGTCCACCAATTAATGGTTTCAGTAGAAGTCCTAGTAGACTTGAAGAGTGGCTGTCACATGTTTTGAAGTCCATTGAAAATCTTTGGTAGGATTTGAGAATGGCGGTTTCAGTAAACTCCAGAATATTAGTGAATTGAGCTCCATTGTACATGAGGCATTGGCTAAGATTCCTCAGGAACGCTGACAGAAGCTGAAATCTGACTATGCATCATATATGCAGCAGGTCATAACAGCCAAAGAAGAATAAACCTAACATGCATAGGTGGTGGAGGTGAGGAGAATGCACCAGAATGATCCAAAGATGTCTGTGTGATACATTCTGCAGATTGAATGGGTCGAATGGAAAAGAAAAGGGAAAATTAACGACTATGATCAGTGATGACTTGATCATTGAGTCACTGGATTACTTTGTACCGCATACACATATGGTCTGCAGGTCATCGATGTAGAACTGATACTACCATTATATGGTCAATGTATGGTGGTAATATCAGTCCTAGTACAGTGGTTTTGATTAATGCCACTGGATGTCTTTCTTGAAAAAATATAATATTACTGGTTATGTGCACTAGATTCTGTGATATGGCATTGATCCAGGGAACTAGTCTGATTGCCATATGTGGAGTCGGGAAGGAATTTTTTTCCCCCAATGTGGTGCTTACTTTCTGGCCCATGTTTTTTTTTTGCCTTCCTCTGGATCAAAATATTAGGTTAGGTCATGGGTTGAACTTGATGGACTTAAGTGTACCTTCAGCCTTAAACACTATGAAACTATGATGATGATTATTATGGTATAATCGCTATTGTATATGATGATGATTTATGCTATGGTCTGGTGGTATTATTTTTCTCTTAGCATTATTGGTCTTGGTACAATTTGGAAGTGGGTGTTGGGTAGCAGCATAAGCCTGTGTGCTTATAAATGCCCGGGCTGAATATCAGTCGCACTTTGGCCTTGCTTCCACTGGATGAAAATAAGGCTATATTCTCACAGGGCTTTTTTAGTAGTTTTTTTTCCTGACCAAAACCTGATCTTGTGGCAGGCAATCTCCTTTGAGTCATCTGCGTTTTTAGTGTGTTTTCTGGTGCGTTTTTCATGCATTTTTTAGTGGCGTTTTTGCTGCAGATTTGGTGTGGATTTGCTACTTTTTTTCTACAAAATGGGTTGTATCAATGAAAAAACGCAGCAAATCTGCAGCAAAGAATTGACATTCTCATTCTTTAAAAACCTGACCAAAAACACAGGTATTTGACAAAACAGTCAGGAAAAAAAACCTGATGTGTTTTTGTGTTTGTGTATGTGTGCAAGAGATTTCAGAAATCTCATAGACTTTGCTGGGACTGTAAAAAGCAGTGTTTTATTAGCATGCATTTGCATAAAACCAAGGCAAATCTGCAGCTGAAAAACGCAGCAAAAACTTACCAAAAAAGCCCTGTGTGAAAATAGCCTAACAAATGGAGCTTCTCATTGTTGTTGATGTGATAACACTGCAGTCTGTCAACAGAGCTGCAGCCTATAGGCCACTTCACACATAACGAGATCGCTAATGACATCGTTGCTACGTCACAGTTTCTGTGACGAAAAAACGACTTCACCAGCGATCTCGTTATGTTTGACACGTATCAACTATCCGCCCCCTGCTGTGAGATCGTTGGTCATTGCTGAATGTCCTGGGCCATTTTTTGCTCGTTGGAGTCCTGCTGGGCAGGATGGGTCTGTATGTTTGACACCTACCAACGATCTCGTTAACAACCTAGATGAAAACTTAAAGTGTGACACGTAGGCGTGTAGTTGTGTCACCTTTTCCGCGCCCCCTTTGCACCGATTGGTTGGCGCTGAGAACAGTAAGCAAACACTCGGGAACGAAGGAGGGATGAATCCGGGTGCAGATGCAGCTTCGATCCGAAAAGCAAGCAAGCAACCGGGAACAAAGTACGAATGAATCTGGGTGGAGTTGCAGGTTCTATCCTCAAAGCAACTCTCAAAAAGGGACAAAGGATGAAGCGATACAAAGTTGCCTTCTAGGCCGGCCGCCTAATCAGAACGCAGTATTGGCCACCAATCGGAGCGGAGGGGTGTGGAAAAGGCGACGCATATGTACGTCTACGTGGCTTACAGCGTCAAACACTACGCCCCTATTCGAGGTCGGAATCGTTACATAGCTGCTGTGTGACAGGGTGTCAACGACCAACGAGATCGTTATACAGGTCGCTGCATCGTTACTGAAGTCGTTGGGAAAATGACTGTGTGACATCTCACCAACGATTTAACAACGATCCGGAAACTGTGACGTAGTAACGATCTCGTTAACGATCTCGTTATGTGTGACTGGACCTTATCACTATGCTAAATAATCAGGCTTTTTCATATTTTTATGGGAGAAGGGGGTTAGTTATCTTTTTAAAACGCTTTACCGTTTTGTATATATTTATATTTGCTATATAATATGACCTCCTAGGCATATAAAATCTCTGTGGAACATTGTTTTATTGTTTACTGGGGCATCCATTGGAGTTCCAGTTCTAGGAAAAACAGCTCTTGCACTGATAGAAGTCATAAAGTTTATCTGGACCCATTAAAACCCAGTAGCTCTCCTACAGCCAGCAGACATGCCAATGCTGGTATTTACTAAGCAGGTCTCACTAACAGCTATGCAGACCAAGTAGAATACAGAAGTAGTTTACTACCACTTCTGTCTTCTCTTTTGCAGTGTCTTAGGTTTTTCTGGCAACCAGGCACCTGACCTACTGCAGATTACAGGGGCAGGAGTGTTAACACTAGAACTACTGGACTCGTGACACCTATATAAAAATACATAGTGCAAAGTAGTCAAAATGACTACCTCAGTAGTTCTAGTGTTAAAGCAGCAAATTAAGTCACTTCAGACTCAAGCAGCAGTATGAATTTGAAAGTGTAGTCTTAAACTGGGTTACACCAGTTCAGTTAGTACCTTCTGGGTCATCTTTTACACGGAAGAGAATGCGCTCTCTGTTTCATAGTGATGACTATAGCAGAGTCCTGGATGGTAGAGCTGTCACTCAAGAGCAGAGGAATGGAGGACTTTACTCCAGGGTCACACCAGCTATAGAGACTACCTACCTTCACATTCATGCTGCTGCTATATGCTTGTACACCTTCATAGTCTCTTACCTAGCAATGCCAGCAGTTTTGCAGTGTTAAACCTCTTCACACACATATGTTAACGGAATTATTTCTGATTTTTTTCTTTATATACCGTAACTATACAAAAAGGACACATTCTCCAACAATAATAACATGAGTTTACAGTGATCTTTAAAGGAGACCTTCAATCATAGGATATTGATGATATACCTACAGGATAAGTCATCATTGTCAAATTGATGGAGGAAAGACACACAGTACTGCCACTGATCAACTTTTATTAGCTACCGACGTAAACGTTGAATGGAGCTGCACATTGAACAACTCCATTCAATGCCGGGTACTACAGATGAGCAGCCATTCACTGTCAGAGATAATAACAGTTGATTTATGGCATTCCAGGTATCAGACCCCTACTGATCTTTTATTGATTAGGCATCCTGAGTAAAAATAATATAATCTGATCAGAGACCCCTTTATCAGGGCTATATTTGACCTTCAGGATATCTGTTACAATATATTGAAGCCTATACATGTAAGGGCACACCTAAATAAAGTGTGTGCTAACAGACATTATCTCAGGAGTATATACCAATAAAGTTGTCAACCACAACTAACAAAAGGAGATTTAAGGGGTGCTTCACACACAACGAGATCGCTGCTGAGGTCGCTGCTGAGTCACGGTTTTTGTGACGCAGCAGTGACCTCATTCTCGCGGTGTGTGACACTGAGCGGCGATCTGGCCCCTGCTGTGAGATCGCTGCTCGTTACACACAGCCCTGGTTCGTTTTTTTTATTGTTGCGCTCTCGCTGTGACGCACAGATCGCTGTGTGTGACAGCGGTAGAGCGAAGAAATGAAGCGAGCAGAAGCCGGCATCTGGCAGCTTCGGTAAGCTGTAACCAGGGTAAACATCGGGTAACCAAGGTGGTTACCGGATATTTACCTTCGTTACCAGCCTCCACCGCTCTCACGCTGCCAGTGCCGGCTCCTGCTCTCTGCACATGTAGCTGCAGTACACATCGGGTTAATTAACCCGATGTGCACTGTAGCTAGGAGAGCAGGGAGTCAGCGCTAAGCAGTGTGCGCGGCTCCCTGCTCTCTGCACATGTAGCTGCAGTACACATCGGGTAATTAACCCGATGTGTACTGTAGCTAGGAGAGCAGGGAGTCAGCGCTAAGCAGTGTGCGCGGCTCCCTGCTCTCTGCACATGTAGCGACGTGTTTGACAGCTAAGCAGCGATCATAACAGCAACATACAAGGTCGCTGTTGCGTCACAGAAAATGGTGACATAACAGCGACGTCGTTGTCGCTATCGCTATGTGTGAACCCAGCTTAAGGCCCAAAAATATATTACATGGCTGTCAAAAGAAGGATGCTTCCACCAGTTGTTCAACTAGCAGCTATCTCAGCCCACTCTCCCAACCAAACTGGCTCTCCTTTGTTTTCTAAGAAAGTTGTCAACAGGCATGTCAGCTGGGGGATGAAAACAATGCAATTGGTAGTCCGAAAACCGACATGACCAATAGACAATTAGGTGGCAGATGCCCCCATTAACAGCCAAAGCTGTTGATATACGGATACAGCCCACATTAGTCTAATGCATTTGGGGGCTGGAGGTAGCTCCTTCCTTTTGTTGAATACACGCACATAGATGTTGTTGGGGGGCAGCAGATGATCACTTGTTTTTGCCAAAGCTTCAGCATACACAGATTTGTTTCCAGGAGACATTCAGCATTACACAGTATCCAATCAAATCAATAGTGTATACGTGTAACAAAGCTCAAGCCCTCTAAAGCTAGGGATAATCTTTATGATAGCTCCCCACTCTGACCAAGAAGTGCCATGAAATGAGGATCCCGAGCAGAGCACCTGAATGACGTTCTAAGATTACTTTAATTTTCTAGACTGCCTAAAGAAAAAAATAATATATGTTAAATTACAGAAAAGACAATATAATGTGTATATTACCTGCATGGGCACAACACCTGGGATGCGATCTTTTGAGTTTTCAGGTATGAATACGGCTTTGAGATGGATATCTCCGGAAAGTGTCTGGAGATCATGGTTTAGTTTTTCCGCTAACTCCACTTCAGAGTTTATCATCTTGTAGTCTGTTTTGTCCACCAATGATAGAAGTTTGGAAGCAACTTCTGCCCCCGTTTCTGCAACTGCGTAGTTATCTGCCACGAGTTTGCCAGCAGTCTGAATAACTGAGGGTATCTTGGAGCGTAGGATAATAATACGGTGGGCACTATTCATAGCTTCATTAGCTTGAATTATAACATGGGGCTCTACTCCCGATACACTCCATACTTTACCAGTCACTGAACTGATCACTACTTGATTTGGAATTGACATATACAGGTGGCTTTTTCCTACTTTATACATACCAACTGATAGAGATACCCCACCCGTTGGCTCCCCAATGATGGTTGCTCTGTTCAGATCCTTCATTGATCTTGTAAAAGCTTCAGCAGCTGATCCAGTCATATGACTTGTGAGGACATAAATGTCTTTAGTAGATCCATATCTATGGCCAGCCACCACTGGCAGTGTCCAAATTTCTGTGCCTGTTGATGTGCTACGGTCATATACTGTGTATAGGTGTTGCAGAGGCTCAGGTTCAAAAAAATAAGAACAAAAAATGGGGATCGCAGTAGAGTAACCACCAGTGTTGAATCTCATATCAATAATTAGGGAGGTTGTATCAACGAGCTTGTTCCAAACAAGGCTAACTAGTTGAGGGCCAATTGCTTTAATTATTTCTGCATCAGCCATCATGTCAAACCGCAAATAACCTACATTTCCTGGCAATACTTGAATTTTGAATAAGGCATCAATGATGTAGCTGAGTTCTTCAGGAGATGGGATCTTTGCTGTTTTTTCTTCTAATATTTCAGGTTCTATATCACTATAAAAAACATGAATTCTATGATCTCCTGAGAACTCCTGAATGTCAGATGTAAGTTGTGAAGCTAAAGACTCTAGATCCACCACAGAGCGGTACCTACCCTCATATAACTTCTGTTGGAGGGACTGACTAACCTTGAAAGCAACCTCTGGAATTGCATAATTGACTTCTAAAAGTTGCCCAGTGCCTTCTACCAATGCAGACACTTCTGGATGAAATGTAATGATCTCTTTAGCTTTATCTAAGGCTTCTTCTGCCAGCACAATGGCATCTGGAACTACACCTCCCCCAAGCCAACATTCACCATTGTTATCTATAAAATTGATTACCGGTACGGTAACAGTTAAATGTGTGTCTTCCAGGTTAAATGTTCGAGAATGCATAAGAGTCCCAGATGTAATTTCTCCAATGATAGTTGCCCTACTTAATGACTGCATCAAGTAAGCAAACTCTTCTGCAGCTGTGGATGTTTTGTGACTAGTCAATACATATACGCCTTTCTTAGAACCATAGGGCTTTCCTAGAAGTTTAGGAAGACTGTAGAATTCTTGAGTAGAATTGGCAAGACGTTCAAATGTAGTAAATAGACGAATTCTAGACTCTGGCTCCTGAAAGTAAGACAAAAGTAAAGGAACGGCTGCAGATGGACCACCAGTGTTGTACCTTAGGTCTATAATTAGATTCTCTGTGTTGCTAATTTGGTCCCAAACTTTGGTGACTATGTAAGGTCCCAATTTGGCAAGAATAGAGATATCAGCAAATTCGTCGAAGCGGAAATACCCAATGTTACCTGGAAGGATGTTAACTTTAAAAACAGTGTTCACCAACGCTTGGAGAACATTTTTGTCATCTGGTAAATCTTTTGCGGAAGGATAAACTTCTGGAATTGTTGGAGTGTCAGATTTACCTCTTAACATCAGCCTTGGGTCCTCAGTAATTGACTGAAGTTCATAATTTAACTTAGCAGCAAGATCTTCCTCCGAAATGACTGCGGCATAGTCTGTATTGGAAAGGTGCTTTAGTAAGGTTGGTATACGATCAAAGAAAGCATAAAAGTTGCCCAACACCTCACTGAGTTGATGTAACACATTTGGAATTTTGGAACGTACAGAGAGAATGGTCAAGGCTTTTTTCAAAGCATCTTCAGCATTAACAACCACACAAGGGAAAACTCCAGCCACTTCCCAACTCTGACCAGTCAGAGGACTTATAGATCTGGCTACTGGAACGGTGATATAATAATTTGACTGACCAATCTTTAACTTTTGTATGTCCAACGAGCCACCTGCAGTTTTCTCCCCAACAAGTACAGCCCTGTTCATATGCTTAAGAATGTATGCAGCATCTTCAGCAACACCTCGGGTGAACCTGCTTGTAAGTACAACCACATCTTTATCTTTGCTGTACCTCTCACCTATCAGTGCAGGCAATGTTCGTAGTTCGGTGGTGGTGTTGGAGGGTCGGTTGTAAATGGTATCAATGTGCACCACAGGTTCAGCTTCACATAAGTAAGAAACAACAAAGGGAACCCCAGAGATCTTCCCCTGAGTGCAGTACCTTAAATCAAGGATAAGAGCAGAACTTGGCATCAATTTCTTCCATATGTTTTTAACAAGCAAAGGTCCAATTCTTTGTAGTACATCTTGGCCTATTATGCAGTCAATACGAAGATAGCCAATGTTTCCCGGCAGGACTTCATATTTAATAGCTTTTTCAACAAGGAACTGCAGCTGCTCAGTAGTTGGGATGATCTCTACCTCTGGTTTCACCATTGAATCATCTGGCTCATACGAGACTATGAGACGAGGATCATTCAGGGATCCCTGTACTCCAGATGTGAATACATTAGCCAAGGTATATGGATCGGAGATGTGTAGAATTTCTCCACTTTTAATTGCTTGCTCAATAGTTTCTTGCATTCCAACCAAATTCTCTGGAAAGCAATAGTTATCCAGCAGGACTTTGGCCATATCCAGCACGAGAGAAGGTTGAAACACAGGGTTACTGCAGGCATTGTAAAATAAAAGTAGAAATATCAGTCTTTGATAGAAAGTAGACATATTGGCCAAAGCTTCAATCTCAATGTTCCTGTCTCAACCGCCGTATTCAGACTCTGCTTCTAGGGCCGAGAGTGAAGAATTAGAACAGGGCAAGAACAGCAAATTCTCTTTTATCTCTGCTAAACCTTTAATCACATTAATGTAATGATGAGCATCAACAGAAGGCTTTTTCTGGGAAAACAGGGTGCTGCCTTGAATGTGAGCATCTGTTCTGGTAACTTAGTGAAAAATTAGCTAATGTCCCACTTTATGTAACTCTGAAGGTTGCTAAAGGGTTTTCCAGTTGTATAGTGTCACATTGCTGAAGATCAACAAATATTTATCCAGATATTAATCATTTGTGTGTTCTGTACTGTATGCCATATACAGCTAAGGATATGTGCATACACATGCATTTATTGATGAGAAAATGCTCACAAAATGCTACAAGAGACAACCAAAGGGAAAATGCCTGAAGAATGGTCAGGTCACTTCTTTTAACTGCTTGTGTTCTTGGAAACCTGAAGTGGTTAAAAGATGCTCAAAAGACTGAACACATAAAGGTCATTCATGTCTTATGAAGACTCTGGTTGACACACATTGCATGTACTCTCTACCATTCATTTCATATCTGTTTGTTATTTTTAACCTTTGAGAAACCTTTCCCCAATAAATTACTCCCTTATTCTCCATCCCGTTGGATTCACTTTTCATTCCATTTGGACTTCCTTGACCGGTAGTGACCAAGCCTCAGTACTTTCCTCCAGACTTTACTTTAAGCATTTCCATGGATGCACAGACTCTAGGTGTAGGGGTTTTTTTAACCCAAAGAGAGGCATTAGAGTAGTCAGGCACCCAACAAAAATGAGGTCGCCTTGCCGCTGGCGTTGGGCTCATATAAACCTGGCTAGTTTTGTGTGCTAAGTACAGTATATTAATTTTTACATGTTTTTCATAGCAGTAAGAAGCAGTAAGGCATGTCTATATTCTCATATTCATTGTTCCATATATTTTAGTGCAGCGTCCACAGGGTTATTAGGGTACACGTCACCGGGCCAATGGTTCCTTGGGGTAGCTGTGACTGGCCTGACCCGGTTTCGTGACCCCGTCGGCTACATGTTAAATAAGAACAGCAAACGGACAAATGTCCAATACAGATGGGGATGGAAGGAGGGTGACGGGCCCCTGGGAAGTGTGTCACTGGTTGCAGCGGTGACTGGGGTCTCAGCCTCCTCCGCCGCTGACCCTTCCTGCAACTAGTCCTCTCCCAGGGGCAGTACTGGATGGGGAATGGGGATGCTTCGCAGCGCAACCTGCGGTATGCGGCCAGGAACTAGCTTCCGCTGCACAGTCTCTCTCCTGGGCAGGTGTTATGTGCAGCCAGGATGGTATCGCACCCCACGGACAGAGCGGGGTACCCCGGGAGGTTGGTGAGAATGGGGGCAGCAATCCACGGGAGCGCCGGAGTGCAGGGCGGTAGGCAGTTACTCTCAGAGTCACCAGGTGCGGGTTCCAGTCAGTTTATTTACTGGCTCAGGTGGTATCGCACCCCGGGTGCTGGTCCTCGCCATCAGAGACTTCGGTCGCTTCCCGGGCAGGTCACAGGCTGGATCCGGTTTTATAATCTGTGACCTCTCTTCTCCATGCACAACTCTGTACTCTCCCTCGGTCCTGGCTCGAACGGCCGGCAGCCTGAGCCTCTCATGGGTCAGACTCCTATCCCTTTCCCCAGGCTCCCTCTCTGCTGTCGCGCCGAGGCCACCGTGACTAGGGCTCTGTACCTCTCTCTTATGCTCAGTCCCATTCTCTGGCAACTACTCTCTTCTCGTCCATGATTACAGGTACCGGGTCCCTTCTCTATAGATGTTACTGGCCCCCAGCGTGGTGGTGCTGTCTGCTCGGTGTTACATCCAGACAGCTCTGCTCTGCCTCCCTGAAGGCCTGATAGACTCCCCTTCAGGGAGCTGCACACGTCTGATCTGTCTCGTGTCCAAGCTTATTCTGAGGTAAAGTGAAACTGTTTTCTACTTCTAACTGCTAATGCCCCCACTTTGCAAGTTGCTATGGCAACCTGGGTCTGCTAAGAACTGGTTGAGTCACTTCCTGTGTCTGTAGAAACATTATTAACCCTTTCCTAGTGACTGCTTCTCCATGCTGTATGGTGGTGTGAAGTGTGTGTGGAACTTACTAAATTAGCATCTTGACCTGCCAGGGAAGGATATGATGATATACCCTGTAGCGACCAGTCTCAGGGGCGCTACATTAGCACTACAGAGTGCAGCTGTCTCCTTTTTGTTCCCAGACATCATAGGCGCTTGTTAGCGGCTGCTGCAGCTGGTTCCTTGCGCACTCGGTCTACACCATATGCTGAGTCCCAGTATTGTGCCTACTTGCTGCACAGCCCATGAAGGTTTTTACTAGCGTGGGTTTACATACCTATCTTGAATTTATTCTGCTAGGTGACGCAGTACCTCCCATTATTGTTTTCTAACCTATATGAACAGCAAGTCATTTGTAAATAGAAATTAATATGTTCATACTTTTGAGTGTTTTCTGGGCGCATTTTCAGGAAGTTTTTAGAGCAGACCCTCCCAAAATCTATGTGGAAAAAAATGTGTAAACATGCCTTTTTACTGATAACTAATATAATGCCAAGTGATCTCTGTGACACAGGGCACTTTTGCTGCCAAAGGGAATCCCTATGATGTCAGCAATGATGTCATGAGATTACCTAGTGCCTGCCAAAGCCCAGAAATAGCAAATTCAGTTCCCTGTGTCACTGGATTGGGTTGTCATTCGGTTAATGGCACAGTATTCAGAAGCAAACAGTAGCATCAAATAGGACATGTTGCCTAGCAAACTAATGTTATGAGCACTGTACAAATAGAATTTTATTATATGAGGGTTGGAAACGAAAGGGTTAAAGTAGTTGTCTGGGCATTCACTATTGATGACCTTTCAACTCCTGTTTGTCTGAATTGTCTGAATATGTTCTGTACTCAATAGAAGCCACTACACACTAGGCCTCCTTCACAAATTACTGTCTCTAGTACGTGTGGTGTCCATTTTCACACGTATCGGAAACACGTTCACAGACAATGGGGATCTTCACATGATCTGTGTTTTCACACGGATCAGGTGTCCACGTGAACCAGGTGAGAGTGTCAGTGTGATCCACACAGAGACATGTCTGTTTTTTCAGCAGCATGGATAAAATAGAGACATCACATGGATAGCATGCGTGTGACACATATGGGGAAAAAATGCATAACACTGAATGAATGGCTTTTTATGTGTAAAAAAAGTATAAAGCTAAATAAAAACTAGACAACTAGATAAATGCTAGTGTGACGCCCCTGGACTATCAGGTCATCACAGGGTATTGCTATCCTCCCGTGCAGTATCCACTTCCCTCTTGGTTATGGGTCCCTAACCAAATGGTGTTGCCTCCAACAGCAAATCAAATCCTAGATACTCCCTGCACCACACCCACCAGACACACCAGTGGACGGCTTGAGTGGAATAGAGTCGCCCACCTGGGGGTCAGGAAGGTGAGGTGAGGAGTGTAGTCAGTGAGTTGGTCGCGAGGTGTGAGAAAGTAGCCCTCGAGCTGTGAGGAGCTCTGAGGAGGTCGGGAGCAGTGACTACCGTAAGGAAGCTGTCTAGGTTGCAGACGGTGGTCTGGGCCTAGAGGAGTCGGACCCCCGGTTGCAGGGGATCGTGGCAAGGGGCTCGGATCTGTCGAGTAGGACAGCTGGCGGCCTTGCACCATCACCGTCCAGGACCAAGGCACGACGGGGTACGTGGACCCTAGGTCGGGGAGTAGCTGCAGGCATCCCGATAATTTACCCATGGAGAACGGAGCCTTCAAGATTCGTTCCCAACCGCTCCAGAATTGGGGCATTAGCGCAATGAGGGGGATAGGACTTTCCATCCAAAACGGTCCAGAAAATGCCAAGTGTGAGCCGTGACAGCAAGCTCTCGCACTTAGCCATAGTGGGGAGCGGGACCCGGCAAGTTTCACACTACCGGGACCACCAGAGAAGTAAACTTAGTGCCAGGAGGCAGGTCACGGATCACCAGGCAGCACCATTGGGGATGGGACCCGAACTAGATCCCCTCATCGGCAGTGGTGTCCAGAGACTTTGTTTACCCGGTTGTCGGTGTCTGCTTAATGGACTGAGTGAGTACGAGAGTGATCCCTGCATCCCACGGCCTTATCCCTGCACCGAGTCCCGGGGCATTCCCTCCTACCCGTGGAGGGTTACAACACCTGGCTGCCCCAGTCATCACCCCGGCCCCAACGGCAGCGGCGGTATTCACCCCAGTTACCGCACACCATGGGTGGCGTCACGAACTATATAATTCCTTGTAAATACCCTTTTTATTTGAGAGGCCGCACTACCCCCGGGTCCGGAGACCCTCGAGCCACCGAGAACCTGGATCCGAGCAGCTCAGCTGCTTCCAAGAGGGCGGCACACTAGACCCTAAGCTGTCAGCTTTATCTTACAATACTGTATATACTGTAAGTGCCCAGATCTCTCTGTTTAACGCAAAAACAGCTTTTATTATACTTACCGGCGGGGCCGTCTGGTCCAATGGGCATCGCTAGTCTCAGTTTGGAGTCTCTTATCTTCTTATGATCGCCATCCTCCTTCCTGCTTCGTGTAGATGATGCGTCCTACGTCATCCATACAGTGTCCCCCATGACACTCCTGCAAACACACACTTCTCTCTGCTCTGTTTTGGGCAGAACCAAGTACTGTAATGCACAGCTGCGGGGAAAGGTGAAAGAACATCTTCATATGCGCACTTCAATACTTTGATCTGCTCTTAGCAGGGCGGAGAGAAGTGCATATGCGCAGGAGAACAATGGAGGATACCATGGGGATGACGTAGGACATGTCATCCACATGGAGCAGGAAAGGAGGACACCGATTGGAAGAGCATAGGAGGCGCCGCACTGAGACTAGCGACGCCCATCGGACCGAACCTCGCAGGTGCGTATAATAAAAGCTGTTTTTCACCTTATAGAGATTGGCCTGAGAACTTATATATAGCATTCTAGAATACTGTATATAAGAGCTCATTGGTGATGGCTGCAGTTTATAGGGGACAAATCTGGTGACAGGTTCCCTTTAACAAAAACTCATTGGGTCCCCTCTATTTTTGATAATCAGCATATGTACAGCAGACAGCTGAGAGTTGCAGCCCATACCATTTTTTTCATTTAATTATTTATTTGGCTAAGTAGCTTTACAAGTTATGTAGCTAAGTATCTATTATCTATCCAACTATGTAGTATCTATCTATCTATCTATCTATCTATCTATCTACTACCTATCTATTATCTATCTATGTGTTTATCTCTATCTCTATTTATCTATCTATATCTAGCCATCTATTTATTCTTGCACATTAACACATTAAGAACATTCATTTCAGTGTCATGCGCTTTTCTCCAGTATGTGTTATATGGATGTTACACGGATTTAACATGAATTGCACACAGATAACACGAGGATGGCACATGGATGACACATGGATGGACAAAATGGACTGTGCAACACGTGTTTTTTCAACAGACATGTGAAGGAGGCCTCAAATGGAGTTGTGGTCTTTCACCTTTCCATTGATTTGATATTTATGATCTTTCTTAAGCCCGCTTTACACGCTGCAATATATCTTACGATGTGTCGGCGGGGTCACGTCGTAAGTGACGCACATCCGGCATTGTAAGGTACATTGCAGTGTGTGACAGGTACGTGCCATTGCGATTGAACGTTAAAACGTTCATCACATACATATCGTACCTTTCTCTAGAATTGAACGTCAGATTGTTCATCGCACCCGGGGTAGCACACATAGCAGTGTGTGACACCCCGGGAACGATGAACAGATCTTACCTACGTCCTGCAGCTCCCGGCCCACAATGCGGAAGGAAGGAGGTGGGCGGGATGTTACGTCCCGCTCAGCTCCGCCCCTCCGCTTCTATTGGCCGGCTGCCGCGTGACGTCGATGTGACGCTGAACGTCCCTCCCACTCCAGGAAGTGGACGTTCGCCGTCCACATCGAGGTCGTATGGAAGGTAAGTATGTGTGACGGGGTAATCGTTTGTGCGGCACGTTCAACAAATTGCACATGCCACACATACGATGGGGGCGTTGCAAATCGCATACGATATCGTATGCGAAATTGCAACGTGTAAAGCAGGCTTTAGGCCTCTTTCACACGTCAGTCAAAAATACACATGTTTTTCACTGACGTGTTAAAGATGGATATGGCCCTTCATGTGTCGTGATTTTGAACAAGCACTTCTATACTCATCTGTCCATGCCGCTGCTCTCCGTGGTGCTGATGTCTCTGGCTCTGCTGTCTCACCACTGCTATTACTCCCGGGTCGTGATGCAGTGAATATTCATGAGCATAATTAGCTGGCCTGGAAGCAGGAGACAGCAGTGGCTGGGGACAGCATTGCTGGAAACAAGTGAATATAAAAATCATTTTATTTCAAAGATACGTGTTTTTCCTGGCACGTGTTACACGGATCACACCTCTGTGTGGTCCATGTGACATCAGTGATGCCAGGAAAAAAAACTTGTCTCCGTGCGGAACACAAGGACACACGTGTGCGCCGCAGGGAAACACGGTCAGTGAGAAAGCACTGATGTGTGAGCAGACTCATTGATTTTAATGGGTCTGCGTATGTCTCTGATTCTGGTACGTATAAAAACTGCAACATACGTACCAGAATCACTGACATTTGGAGGAGGCCTTAAGGCTGCTTTACACGCAGCGACATCGCTAGCAATAGCACCTACCCCTGTTGTTTGTGCATCACGGGCAAATCGCTGCCCGTGGTGAACAACATCGCCGGTACGTATCACACTATCGTACCTTCCTAACAACGTTGCTGGGGCCGGCGAACAACCTTTTTTAAGGGGGCGGTTTGTGCGGCGTCATAGCGACGTCACACAGGAGGCCTCCAATAGAAGCGGAGGGGCGGAGACCAACCGCATTAACGATACGCCCACCTCGTTGCCGGAGGACGCAGGAACGCTGTTGTTCATCGTTCCCGGTCACACGTAGCGATGTGTGCTGCCTCAGGAACGACGAACAACCTGCGTCCCAAAGGAGCAACAATTTTTTGAAAATGAACGATGCGTCAACAATCAACAATTTGGTGAGTATTTGGGATCGTTAGCGGCCGCTCGTTGGTGTCACACGCAACGACGAGGCCGGATGTGCGTCATGAATTCCGTGACCCCAGCGATATCTCGTTAGCGATGTTGTTGCGTGTAAAGTGGCCTTTAGTTCATCAATGTTATATGCCCAGATAACCCCTTTTACCATAGTTTATATTATGGTTGTGTTTAACATTACATTCATGTAAAAGCCCTTTTTACATCAAGTTTTGACTCAAGATACACATTGGAGACATATCTCCAATATATACCACCAATGACCAACCGGGGGAGGTCCACCAATAACTGATAACTGCTACAAAAAAGTGGCACTAGAAAAGCAAAATTTCCAATCCGCCTCCTCAGCTTTATCCGGGCTCCTGCCTGGCTTCTTCTTGACTATAATTCACCTGCTACACAGTCTCCAACAAATGTACCAATAAAGTATTGCCAAAGCCACACACCAGCAAGTATAAAAAACAAAGCAGTTTATTTAAAACAAGACATATGTAAAACAGACAAAAACTGCAACGTTAAAAAACATGATAAAAACACATGTAAAAAAATGCATTGAAAAACACAATGAAAAAAATGCAAGTAAAGCTGAACCAAATCTGTAACATTAAAGGCTCACTAAACACTCACCGTCGGAATGTGACCTAAAGGCCGCTTTACATGCTGCGATGTCGCTAGCGTGCATACCCGCCCCCATCGTTTGTGCGTCATGGGCAAATCACTGCCCATGGTGCACAAAATCGCGCAGATTCGTCACACTACTTACCTGCCTAGCGACATCGCTGTGACCGGCGAACCGCCTCCTTTCTAAGGGGGCGGTTCGTTCACGTCACAGCAACGTCACTAAGCGTCTGCCCAATCGAAGCAGAGGGGTGGAGATGAGCGGGACGTAACATCCCGCCCACCTCCTTCCTTCCTCATTGCGGGCGGCCGCAGGTAAGGTGAGGTTCCTCGTTCCTGCGGTGTCACACATAGCGATGTGTGCTGCCGCAGGAACGACGAACAACATCATACCTGCAGCAGCAATGATAATTGGGAATAGGGGGGCATGTCCCCGATTAACGATTTTGCACGTGTTTGCGACGATTTTCGATTGAACGTAGGTGTCACACGCAACGACATCGCTAACGCACCCAGATGTACGTCACAAATTCCGTGACCCCCAACGACATCGCTTTAGCGATGTCGCAACGTGTAAAGTGGCCTTTAGAGTGTAAGCTTTTAGTGATACTCATTCACATTTTAATTTCAGTTTTTTTATTTTGGATTTTTATAGTATTTCCATATCAAATATATCAAATATATCAAATATGATTTTCCATGGATTTGTCAGTCGTAACATAGACCATGATCTTTGATTGATACCATTATATATGGGAGACAGGATTTCAATATTCTCTACATCTGGTTCAGATCATGTAATCACTCGAGACATGAAGGGGTTAAACTGAGAGTCCCATCAAATGTTGAAAGCAGGAGACATTAATCGTAATTAATTCTAGTAATTAGGCTTTGCCGTCTTTATCCTAGTGTTATATGAGAACACATATGACACCATGTTTCATGACCAATAGAATTTAGACACGGGGTTAACGCAGAACATGAACTTTTCAACCTGTTAAATGACATAAAGCCGATAAGTGTCCCGTAATCCCGATCCCAGACTTACGAGAGCTGATGGGCTTTGTCTATGGAAAATAGAGTAAACATGATGACGTTAATGGAAGAAACAAACGTCTGAATGTGTAAAAAGTAATGAAAAAAATCCCAACAAACAACATATTGTGCGATATTTTAACATCATGGGCTGGAATTACCTAAAATCGTCCTGTGAATTCCCACAGAATACTGCAATGACAATTATTGGCCAAACAATATATCCCTACGCTGCTACACAATACTTGGCTGATGTAAAGTTATTCTGGTTGGTAAAGAGGATCAGGGTGTGATAATAGAAGTGCATTAGTGAATTGTATTTCTTACTATTATATGTATATACAGTCAGGGCCAGAAATATTTGGACAGTGACACAAGTTTTGTTATTTTAGCTGTTTACAAAAACATGTTCAGAAGTACAATTATATATATAATATGGGGTGAAAGTGCACACTCCCAGCTGCAATATGAGAGTTTTCACATCCAAATTGGAGAAAGGGTTTAGGAATCATAGCTCTGTAATGCATAGCCTCCTCTTTTTCAAGGGACCAAAAGTAATTGGACAAGGGACTCTAAGGGCTGCAATTAACTCTGAAGGCGTCTCCCTCGTTAACCTGTAATCAATTAAGTAGTTAAAAGGTCTGGGGTTGATTACAGGTGTGTGGTTTTGCATTTGGAAGCTGTTGCTGTGACCAGACAACATGCGGTCTAAGGAACTCTCAATTGAGGTGAAGCAGAACATTCTGAGGCTGAAAAAAAAGAAAAAATCCATCAGAGAGATAGCAGACATGCTTGGAGTAGCAAAATCAACAGTCGGGTACATTCTGAGAAAAAAGGAATTGACTGGTGAGCTTGGGAACTCAAAAAGGCCTGGGCGTCCACGGATGACAACAGTGGTGGATGATTGCCGCATACTTTCTTTGGTGAAGAAGAACCCGTTCACAACATCAACTGAAGTCCAGAACACTCTCAGTGAAGTAGGTGTATCTGTCTCTAAGTCAACAGTAAAGAGAAGACTCCATGAAAGTAAATACAAAGGGTTCACATCTAGATGCAAACCATTCATCAATTCCAAAAATAGACAGGCCAGAGTTAAATTTGCTGAAAAACACCTCATGAAGCCAGCTCAGTTCTGTTAAAGTATTCTATGGACAGATGAGACAAAGATCAACCTGTACCAGAATGATGGGAAGAAAAAAGTTTGGAGAAGAAAGGGAACGGCACATGATCCAAGGCACACCACATCCTCTGTAAAACATGGTGGAGGCAACGTGATGGCATGGGCATGCATGGCTTTCAATGGCACTGGGTCACTTGTGTTTATTGATGACATAACAGCAGACAAGAGTAGCCGGATGAATTCTGAAGTGTACAGGGATATACTTTCAGCCCAGATTCAGCCAAATGCCGCAAAGTTGATCGAACGGCGCTTCATAGTACAGATGGACAATGACCCCAAGCATACAGTGAAAGCTACCCAGGAGTTCATGAGTGCAAAAAAGTGGAACATTCTGCAATGGCAAAGTCAATCACCAGATCTTAACCCAATTGAGCATGCATTTCACTTGCTCAAATCCAGACTTAAGACGGAAAGACCCACAAACAAGCAAGACCTGAAGGCTGCGGCTGTAAAGGCCTGGCAAAGCATTAAGAAGGAGGAAACCCAGCGTTTGGTGATGTCCATGGGTTCCAGACTTAAGGCAGTGATTGCCTCCAAAGGATTCGCAACAAAATATTGAAAATAAAAATATTTTGTTTTGGTTTGGTTTATTTGTCCAATTACTTTTGACCTCCTAAAATGTGGAGTGTTTGTAAAGAAATGTGTACAATTCCTACAATTTCTATCAGATATTTTTGTTCAAACCTTCAAATTAAACGTTACAATCTGCACTTGAATTCTGTTGTAGAGGTTTCATTTCAAATCCAATGTGGTGGCATGCAAAGCCCAACTCACGAAAATTGTGTCACTGTCCAAATATTTCTGGACCTAACTGTACACTCCTCATCAATGAAATGTCAACAAAAAGAAGGAAAAATCATGGAAATAGTGCCACAAGTAGAAATCCCCGCACTTAAGGCCCAGTCACACTAAACAACTTACCAGCGATCCCAACAACGATACAACCTGATAGGGATCGCTGGTAAGTTGCTATGAGGTCGCTGGTGAGATGTCACACTAAGCGACGCTCCAGCGATCCCACCAGCAACCTGACCTGGCAGGGATCGCTGGAGCGTTGCTACACGTGGAAGGGATGCTGCGCTTGGTAGCTAAGGTAACTATCGGGTACCAACCCGATATTTACCTTGGTTAACTGCGCACACCGCTTAGCGCTGGCTCCCTGCACACCTAGCCACAGTACACATTGGGTTAATTACCCGATGTGTACTCCAGCTACGTGTGCAGAGAGCAGGGAGCCGGCACTGACAGCTGCGAGCGGCGGACGCTGGTAACGAAGGTAAATATCGGGTAACCAAGGGAAGGGCTTCTTAGTTACCCGATATTTACATTGGTTACCAGCGTACACAGAAGCCGGCTCCTGCTCACTGCACATTTAGTTGTTGCTGTCTCGCTGTCACACACAGCGATCTGTGCTTCACAGTGGGAGAGCAACAACTAAAAAATGGTCCAGGACATTCAGCAACAACCAGCGACCTCACAGCAGGGGCCGGGTTGTTGCTGGATGTCACACACAGCGACATCACTAGCAACATCGCTGCTACGTCACAAAAGTCGTGCCTCAGCAGTGATGTTGCTAGCGATGTTGCTTAGTGTGACGGTACCTTTACACACCTTGACTGCTATCATTGAGGTGAATAATGGTTATCTAAGGAATGTTCTGCCACACTGAATGTACTTGGGCAAATCATCCAAATCCGCTGATGGCAGCTCCCTTTGCAATTGCCAACCAATGATGTCCCAGATGTGCTCGATGGGAGACAAATCCGGAGACTCTGCAGCTCATGGTAGCACACTTTAATCTGCACAGGCTGCTCACAGTAGCACGAACAAGATATGTCCTGGTGTTAAAATTGGTACCTCAAACACTTTGGAAAAATTATGATTTACATACCCAAATGACTTTATCAGAAGAAATTATGATTTGCATATCCAAATGGCTTTATCGTACTAAAACATTCCTCAGACAATAATGAACTTCACTGATAGCAGCCAAGGCATATACAGTAAGTGCAGAGATTTCTGCACAAAAGGTGATACCCAATATTAAATAAATCGAGAAGCTTCGCATTTCTTCATCTTCTCCATTCTAAGAGCCCATGGAAATTATCTCATCCGAGTGCAGTCCGATGATTTCCACGCACCCATATGTGGCACCCCTGAGGCTCCAGTCGCCAGAGAGTATAGCACCTCAATTAAGGTGCGGTATTCACCTCGGGTAAGGAGGGGGTTAATCACCGGTGTTCCACATTCACACTTTACATACAGCTTAGGAGCCTTCTCACTGGAGAACTGGACTAGGGTAGGCAGGGGGTTGGCCATCCCAAAGCATGGGAATTTCACGGTCACTAGGACAATCACCTGGGGGGTAGGTTACAATGAGAGTATAAGTAGGAGTAACCATACACAATGACCAGTCAGTCTTCTTGGGACATCAGTTCTGGCGACACGACACCACCATTTTTCTTCATCTTTTTCTTTCAAGGGGCCTAGGCTTGGAGCGGAACGCTCAGCCAGAGTTCCTCACTACTGGAGGGGCAACTCTTACAAAGGACACTTTGCAAATACCGGTGGCTTCTTCCAACTTATCCAAGGTCGACGGGGGCCAACACAGCGGTGACCAGTGCTACTGCGGCAGCAACCGGGTTACTTAAAGAACTGTGAGTAAAGACAACTGGAACCGCAGCAGCCGGCTCGGACTCTTATTACCGGCACTGCCGCCCTGCGCCTCGGCGCCAACAGCCCCCACTGCCACTACTACTCCAATCATCATCCTCCCCGGGTCCTGCTCCACCTGTGGGGAGCGACACCATCTCTGCTGCTATTACCATCCACCCCGGAGGACAGCAATAGCAGCAGCGGCTAATCCCTGGCCACGTACCACAGGTTGCGTCACGACAAGCATCATTCATCCCAACCTCCTATCCCCCCATTTATATCCCCCCATTTATTGTGGACACATCGGGGCACGAAACCGGGAAGGCCACCCATGACATCCCCGGACTCGACATCACCCGGCCCAGTGATGAGAAAAGATTAACCCCCGGCCCCCTGGGTGCCACACATACACTTGTATGGCTCTGATTTGTGCTGCCACTTGCGCTGATCAGCACTGATCCATAGAATAACATAGGTCAGAGTACTATCTAATAAAACATCAGATAGCACTCAGCCATGTTATACGCTTATGTGAGTTAACCCTTAACCCCAGGATTTAATAATAAACTATCTCAAAGTCCTGGACTATCACGGATTAAGGAATAACTCCAGCTATAATTGGGCAGTCCGGTTTCTTTGCCCTGTAAGTGCATGCAGTAAGATCAGGATCAGGCTACGTTCATGCATCCCATAGAATTTCATTGATCCTTACACACTTCCATTTTAGAAACTGATCCATGTATTCGATAAGACATTTCGGTTTGTTCATTTTACCTATATTCCTTTTTAAACGTGGATGCAAAACAGAAGATGCCCAGAAAAAACAGCTCATTATCAAGGATGTAAAACCGGAATCAGATGTGTGAATGTGGCCTAAGCGTCTTTTGGTGCAGATTAATCCTGCCTACAGTTTCTAGCTTGACAAGAATACTGATGGGTCCGTATTTTCAGTCAGGTATAAGGTTCCCTTCTTTCTATTACATTTTAAAAGGAATCTGTCACCAGGATTATGCTACGTGATCTCAGAGCAGCATGATGCAGGAATAGAGACCCTGATTCCAGCAATGTGTTACTTAATGGGCTGATAGCTCTAGTTTGGATAATATCACAATTTTATCTGCTGCAGATCTACCAGTCCTCTGAATGCGCCGAGCTTTCTATAACCCTCCCACATTATTGATTGACATCTTCCTGTGTTCACTGTGCAGAGGCAGAAAGCTGCCAATCATATTCAGAGTTTGTGGATATGGAGGAATACAAGGCAACAGGAATACTAGTTATCACTCACATAAAATCACTGTTTTATCAGTACAAGATTATCAAGACTGCAACAAGCAGAGTGACACTGGTATCAGGACTTCTGTCTCTACATTATATTGCTCTCAGATTAGGTGACAAATACCTGATGAAGGATTCCCTTTGAATATAAAGATATGCTTGAGTGAATCACTTCCTTTTACCATAAGGCTATGTGTCCACGGTAGAATGTACCTGCGGATTTTTCTGCATGAAAATCCGCGACTTTCGAGGCAAATCCACACCTTATTTTTGCCGCAGATTTGCCGCGGATTTACCGCGAATTTGCTGCGGATTTTGATGCAGATTTTTTTTTTTTCCCCATTCTATACCCAAAATCCGCAACAATAATTGACATGCTGCAGATTTTTCCGGATCAAAATCCGCGGCAAATCCACTGTGGAAAAATCCGCAGCATGGACACAGCATTTCCAAAATGCCATTGAAATGGCTTGGAAGTGCCGCTGCTGCAGATTTTCTGAAAATCCGCGGTAAATCCGCGGCAAATCCGCGGCAAAATCCGCGCAAAATCCGCAGCGTGGGCACATAGCCTAACACATCTGGTATTGTAGTGACCAAGGGTAGTCTCTAGTAGAATGTCCCCTGATGGGCCATGTGTTTCTCTATAATGTTGGACATTATCTGTGCCTTCTGAAGCCTTGCTCTGAGAGTTGTAGCATCTACACTGACCTCTGCTGGCCTTTCTAAAAACTACCTTTGCCTTATATGGTAAAAGGAAGTGAAGCAGCAGTGAGGAAACTTCCGGGTCCTTTTCTGACAGGAAAAAGGAGAAAGACGTCTGTGGCTGAGGACTGAGGAGGCGAGGACTGAGTTTGGTGGGAGAGGTGTATAAACGCTGGAGTCGGTGGGCCTCCTTCCAGTCACTTATATTCTATAAAGTGGCTATATATTTACTTGAAGATAAGTCACTGGTCAATGGTATTTTATACCAGCAGACATTATTGTTCCCCTAGCCCACAACCCATATGGCTCCACACATTCTCAGGAGCTGAACTACAGCATGACAATTGTAATACTATTTTACTGGATTCCACCAAAAGCATGGCCCAGGTTAAATGGAGCCATAATTAGTCTATGGTGTCCTGGTCTATGTCTATACTCCACTCACTTTATGGTTCATTAGTCCCTTATTAACCTACGGTATCTATTCCCACATAGAAGCTTTTTTCCAGGGGAAAGTATGATATTATGGCACTTTGTAGAGTCCCAAGCTCTCGGAATATGAGAGTCCATGTGCCCCTATATTGGACCCTTACCTTTTAGTTGAAACACCTGGATCAAAAATCAAGATGTGCATTTGTTTATGCTTTGAGATGTGAAAAATCTGGAAGAAACAGCCTCGCCACTCTGCCAATCCATTCACTGGCTTCCCATCACCCAACGACTGCAGTTCAAAACATTTACCATGACATACAAAGCCATGCACAACCTGTCTCCTCCCTACATCTGTGACCTAGTCACCAGTTACCTACCTGCACGCAACCTCAGATCCTCACAAGATCTCCTTCTCTACTCCCCTCTCATCTCCTCTTCCCACAATCGCGTACAAGATTTCTCCCGTGCATCCCCCATACTCTGGAATGCTCTACCTCAGCACATCAGACTCTCCCCTACCGTGGAAAGCTTCAAGAGGAACCTCAAGACCCACCTCTTCCAACAAGCCTACAACCTACAATAACCCTCAATCCAGTAGACCACTGCACAACCAGCTCTGTCCTCACCTATTGTACCATCACCCATTCCCTGTAGACTGTGAGCCCTCGCGGGCAGGGTCCTCTCTCATCCTATACCAGTCTGTTTTGTACTGTTAATGATTGTTGTACGTATACCCTCTTTCACTTGTAAAGCACCATGGAATAAATGGCGCTATAATAATAAATAATAATAATAATAAGAAGAAATGGAACAAAATTCTTAAAAATATCATCTTTATTTAGTTATACATTTTTGCAACATTTTATACAAATTCAATAACATTTGACGCAAAACATAAAGTGATTCTGTCATCATGTTTTTCCTACTTAATCTGGAAGCATCATGATATAGGGGAAGAGACCCATGTCAAAGATGTCATTTATTGGGCTACTTGCTATAGTTTTGATAAAATCACTGTTTTATCAGCAGATTATCACTACAGTACTAGTAAACCTGTTGCCAGGTAGTCCTCATAAACTCGGCCCCACCACTGACTAGCAGCTTTTTGCCTATACACAGTGTACACAGAAAACCACCTATCCGTGGTGTGGGTGGGGTTATACAGAGCTCAGCATTTAGAGAAGTGGTAGATCTGAAGATGGTAAAACTGCAGCAAGCAGCCCAGTTAGTGTCACATTGCTCAAATCATAGTCTCTGCCACCTCTTCATGCTGCTCTCAGAAGGCGTAACAAAAACTTGTTGCCCAATTCCCTTTAAATAGTAGATATACAATTGTCTGATACCGTTTCGGTGTCTCATGTGATATTACAGAGTTGGAACAAATTGCAGAAGGTACTTTGTTTACAGTATAACCTAGGGGCCTGCTTTTTTCCGTTAGCTATGTCTGGCACAGTCTTATTCACTTTGACGTATATGAGCTGCAATACCAAGTACAACCTGTGGACAAGTGCGGCACTGTTTTTTAAATAGAAAAAAAATATATGTTTTATACAACTTTTGTAAACTGACCACAGATAAAATAGTTTCCATTGGAAAACGCTTGAAATCTTGTGCAAAATATTTGTATGTGGAAGACTGAGTAGGCTTAAAAGATCCCAAATTCCCATAACATAAGACCAGCGCATGACGGAAGAAAATCCTTTAAACAGATATTGTAGTAGGGCCCAAGAGCCATAAGCTACTTAGCCATAATAAATACTGATAAATATTGTTAAAAAATTGTCAATAACTGGTTAAATTGATCATTAATTCTAGTCTTTAATAATATATATGTACACGGCCGGCGTCAGCACCTGGCGCACCCGGGCAAGTGCCAGGGCCCTGGACAGCATGGAGGTCAAGGGCGATGATGTATTCTACTGTTCTTGGGCCGATTTCCAGGGACCACAGTGCTCGGGCCGGCAGCTGCACTTTCCTGGCTGCCCTTTAAAACTGTACTTGCACGCTGAACACTGTGTGCACGTGTATTGAAGTTCATCTGTAGGCAAAGCTAGTGTGTGATGTCTCCCATCCCACAGTTGAAAAAGAGCCGCAGCACTACCAGCGTCTCCCAGTGTCTCCCAGAACTGTAAGCCCAACCAGACCCCCAGAGCTATACGCCCGACACCCCACTGCTGTATGACCCCCCACCCCAGTGCTGAATGCCCCCAGAGCTGTATACCCTCACCTCTCCAGTGCTAAATGTCCCCCAAGTGCTGTATGCCCTCTCTCCCCAGTGCAGTTTGCCCACCCCTAGAGCTGTGTGCCCCCCCTCCCCAGAGCTGTTTGCCCCCCAGAGCTGTATTCTCCCACTCCCCAATGCTGAATGCCGCCAGAGCTGTATTTCACCCCAGAGCTGTATGCCCTCCAGAGTTGTATGCTCCCCAGAACTGTACGCCCAACCTCAGAGCTGCATCCCCCAGACATGTGTGCACAACCCCAGAGCTGTATCCCCCCACCCCATGCTGTATGTCCACCCCCAGAGCTTTATGCCCCCCCCAGTGCTGTATGCCTTGCCTAGTGCTGAATGCCCCTTAGAGCTGTATGCCCACCCCCAAGGCTGTATACTCACCCCACCCCAGTGCTGAATGCCCCCCAGAGTTGTATATCCCATCAGAGCTGTGTGCCCCCCCCCAGAACTGTATGCCTGCCACCACCCCAATGATGTATGTCCATCCCCAGAGCTCTGTGCCCCCCAGAGTTCTATGCCCGCCCAGAGCTGAATGTCCACCCTGCCCCAGGGCTGAATGCCCTCTTTAGAGCTGTATGCACCTACCAAAGCTGTATGCCTACCCCACCTAATGTGTTTATGTGTGCATGTGTGATGTGTATATGTTAGTGTATATAACTGTGTATATATTTTTGTCTATTTATATGTATTTTTGTAAATTTGTCTTCAAATATGTATGTATGCCTGTATATGTACTGTAAGTATGTGTGTATATATTTGTGTATGTGCATGTATGCGTGTGCATGTGGCCCACTGAGACTTTCGCCTGGGGCCCACGAAAACCTGCAGCTAGCCCTGTTTATATATCATATCCATAATTCTTCTCAAATGTTCTTCTCACAGTCCCCTTGCTTTGGAAATTCTAGAATTAATTTTTATAACATATACTAATATTCTTCACTTACTGCTTACAGTGGTTTTGCTAAAATCACTGTTTTACCAGCAGAATATTATCATTAGAAGACTAGTAAACCTGCTGACATGTAGTCCTACATATACTCTGTATAACCCCGATGGAACCACTGATTGACAGCTTTCTGCCTATGCACAGTATACATAGAAAGCTGCCAATTAGTGGTGTGAGAGGTGTTCTCAGACCTCAGCATTCAGAGAACTGAACTACAGCAAGCAGTCCAGCATGTGATACATTGAATGACATTGCTGGAAACAGGATTTCTCGTACATCATCCTGCTCTCAGCAACAAAAATCTATTCAGAGATTCCCTTTAAGCTGATTTTACATGAAGGTTCCTGAAAGTGCTTTATGAAGATATGCCCAGACCTGGCAATAATACCTATCAGGAGCAGAGAAAGGCCTCTAAAAAGAGCTGAGGATGTCATATGAAATAAACCACAGACATGTTCTGTTAATGATACATGTACATAACAGCTAACTTCTGGCTGATATGAATATAGAAAATGTACAATGTATAAATTAATATATTACAACCTAGTTAGAATATGAAAAATAATGTACAGAATATTGACAATTTCACATTCTCCTCCAGTTAAAATACCATAGAAAGTTTTCTTTTTGTATTATTCACACGTACCGCCCTATTATGACCTAGTTATACTCGCCCCCATACTCACTGCACCCCACACTGTACGTCTCACTGCACTCCTGGCGCATGCTGCTATATGTGAACTGCCATATGACCTGCAATCTACAGATCAAATACTTTTACCTTTATTGTCACTCCTATGACCTAATAGATTGTAAGCTCTTGCTCACTCCTTTTATTTAACTATTAACTAACGTGTTACCTAAATAGAAAGACACTCTCTGATTTTATTTTTTACCCTAAAAAATACGCTAGGGCTTATTTTCAGGGTAAGTCTTATTTTTTGGGGGGGAATTATGGCTTGCCCCCAAAAGAAGGTGGACACATCCAGGAGAATCGCACTTACCAGACTCCGGATATCTGTACTGTATCTCTGTCAGGTCCCCCTGCATTCCACAGCTCCCCCTGCTGGATGGAAGCAATAACACTGGGTGGGTGTGTGTGAGAGTGGAATGTTATTGCAATCGTTTGCTAGCGATGTCGCAACCAATAGCACCCGCCCCCGTCGGTTGCACGATATGTGGTGATCGCTGCCGTAGCGAACATTATCGCTACGGCAGCGTCACACGCACACACCTGTGCAGCGACGTCGCTGTGACCGCCGAACAAACCCTCCTTCAAGGGGGAGGTGCGTTCGGCGTCACAGCGACGTCCTGCGGCGTCACTAAGTGGCCGGCCAATAGAAGCAGAGGGGCGGAGATGAGCGGGACGTAAACATCCCGCCCACCTCCTTCCTTCCGCATTGCCGGTGGAGGCAGGTAAGGAGATGTTCGTCGCTCCTGCGGTGTCACATATAGCGATGTGTGCTGCCGCAGCAGCGATATTAAGGAAATGAGTGACGTGTCAACGAGCAACGATTTTTCACGTTTTTGTGCTCGTTGATGGTCGCTCATTTGTGTTACACGCTGCGATGTCGGTAACGGCGCCGGATGTGCGTCACTACCGATGTGACCCCGACGATATATCGTTACCGATATCGCAGCGTGTAAAGCACCCTTAAGAGCGGAGGGATACTGCACTTGATCTGTGTGTGTGTGTGTGTGTGTGTGTGTGTGTGTGTGTGTGATAGTGGAGAGATACTGGACCCATTCTGTGTATGAGAGCGGAGGGATACTGGACCTGATCTGAGTGGGTGTGTGTGATAGTGAAGGGATACTGGACCCGATCTGTGTGTGTGTGTGTGTGTGTGAGAGAGAGAGAGTGGAGGGATACTGAACTCAATCTGTGTGTGAGAGTGGAGGGATACTGTACCCGATCTGTACGTGAGAGCAGAGGGATACTGGACCTGATCTGTGTGTAAGAGCAAAGGGATACTGGACCCGATCTGTGTGTGTGTGTGATAGTGGAGGGATACTGGACCCAATCTGTGGGTGTGTGTGTGAGAGTGGAGGGATACTGGACCCGATCTGTGTGTGTGGGAGTGGAGCATACTGGACACGATCTGTGTGTGGGTGTGGAGGGATACTGGACCCGATCTGTGTGTGTGATAGTGGAGAGATACTGGACCTGATGTGTGTGTATGTGAGAGCAGAGGGATACTGGACCCGATCTCTGTGTGTATGATAGTGGAGGGATACTGGACCCGATCTGTGTGTTAGAGCGGAAGAATACTGGACCTGATCCATGTGTGAGAGTGGAGGGATACTGGATTGATCTGTGTGTGTGTGTGTGTGTGTGCGTGTGTCTGTGTGTGAGAGTGGGGGGATACCGGTCTTGATCTGTGTGTGTGTGGGGGGGAGGAGCAGAGTGACACTGGACCTGATCTGTGTATGTGTGTGAGAGCAGAGGGATACTGGACTCAATGTATGTGTGTGAATGGAACGGTGAGGAACCTGACAGCGACACAGATCACTGTGGGAGAGCCCATCTCCCATCGGCACTGGCCAGCTGTAGTTCGGGGTCTGGTGACTGCTTTTTTTTTGGAAGGGGGGTTGTCTACTTTATTTTGGGTCCGTCTCTCTCTTTTGGGGCTGTCCTCTATTTTGGGGGTAACAAATAAGGGATAACGTTTGGAACACCATTATAAGTCTGAACTGGGTGCAAAAACCTAAAAAAACATCACTATGGGAAGATAAGGTATGCACACCAGTGACTATGGAAGGGGAATACATGAAATAGCAGAAACTGCTGTGTGAATACTGACTTGAAAAATCCAATAGCTATATGTAAGAGTGAAAATGTGAAAAATGGAATCTGCATTACTGCCATGAACATATGAATAAAGAGAAATTTAGCTACTGAATTGATCAACGCAATAGAGCCCCAACACTACCACAAAGTATTTCTCTATGTTGGGGTCCCTAGCTTGTGTGTGTCCTCTCATGCAGTTAAAAAACTTACCGTGTATGGGAATTATGGGAACGTAGAGAAATACTTTGGCGTAGTGTTGGGGCTCTATTGCATTGATCAATTCAGTAGCTAAATTTCTCTTGATTCATATGTTCATGGCAGTAATGCAGATTCCATTTTTCACATTTTCACTCTTACATATAGCTATTGGATTTTTCAAGTCAGTATTCACACAGCAGTTTCTGCTATTCCATGTATTCCCCTTACATAGTCACTGGTGTGCATACCTTATCTTCCCATAGTGTTTTTTTTTAGGTTTTTGCACCCAGTTCAGACTTAGAATGGTGTTCCAAACGTTATTTCTATTTGTTAGTGTTTTTTTCATTTGTGAACCCTCCCCACTCACACCTATTGCCAATCCATATCATACGCATAAATAGCCTGGGTCTCAGCTTCCCATACACGGTAAGTTTTTTAACTGCATGAGAGGACACACACTAGCTAGGGACCCCAACGTAGAGAAATACTTTGGCGTAGTGTTGGGGCTCTATTGCATTGATCAATTCAGTAGCTAAATTTCTCTTGATTCATATGTTCATGGCAGTAATGCAGATTCCATTTTTCACATTTTCACTCTTGCATATAGCTATTGGATTTTTCAAGTCAGTATTCACACAGCAGTTTCTGCTATTTCATGTATTCCCCTTACATAGTCACTGGTGTGCATACTCTATTTTGGAGGTGTCTGCATTCTTTAATGAAATGTCCTGTTGTATTTTTTAACTTTTTTAGCTGCATGGACACTTCATTGTTGAGCCGCAAGTAGGGCTTATTTCTAGTGGTTCTTATATTTTAATTAAACATACTCCAAAAAGGCCAAAAATTCCTGCTAGGGCTTTTTCAGGGTAGGTCTTATTTTCAGGGAAACACAGTTTGTTACTGCAGGGTCTGATTCCTTTTTTATACCCTTTAATTTTGGGTAAAAGTGTGTTACGTCACCACCGGAGTCCACTCCATCGACTTGTACTCCGATCGCCAGGCGATGTCGTGTTTCTGCCGTGGATAGTGCTGAGGATGGGAGAGTAGTCGATGCCAGCGGTGCTGGTGAGCGCAGGCTCCGCTCATCCACTGGTCTGGGTTTCCTGGGGATCTGCAGTGACACTGGCTGACTGTAGGTGGCGGGTGTCTCCCAGCTGAAGTACCATCATTCAGCTACAGCCTATAGGAAGACACCACACCCTTTTTAATGCCCCTCCTGTCTGCTGACCTCTGCCAGAGATAGTTCTGAAAATTCTGGTTCCTGTTCCGTCCTGTTCTGTGATTTTGTGTACTGATCTCTGCTTGTTTCCTGACTACCCTCTTGCCTGCTGTTTTTGTACCTTGCTGCCCGATCCGGTTTTGACCTCTGCTTGTTTCTGATTACATCATTGCCTGCCGATTCTGTCCCTGTTCCGCAATTCCTGGTTTGACCCTGCCTGACTACTACGTTCTCGGACTGCAACCTGCCACAGGTAGTGATCTCATTGGGCCCTGTGTAATTCCAAATCCCTGTATAGGGGTTAAAGGGTTTCAGGGTTCTAGGGGTCCTGCTTGGTGAGTGGCTTCCCTCTAGCCTGTCCATTACAGCCTGTCTGAGTCTGTGGATCCAAGCCGGCGTTACAAAGTGTTGCAGAATATTGGCACAATAAAAATAAAGGGTATTACATAATTATTATCTGTGATACAATACCCATATATTGCAATAAGTTCATACTTTACCACCAGATACCTTCATTTTTATATGAAGGCGCTCAGAGGTTCTTCACACATATGGAGTCAGACTTCAATGCCAGGTCTATTATGAAAGTAATTTCCTCTACAAACATTGCTTCTATGAGTGAATATGACCTAACATTTCAGCCCAAAGCAAAGTTGGGCATTTCTTAATTTTTTGTAGACCTTTCTTCTAGAATATATAGACACAAATGGTGCTGTTTATAGGAGATGGCAGGTAGAACTGCTTTTTTAATTCTGGTTATCCTCTTCAATGATGACACATTATGGTCATGCTATTAACCAGTAGTCGGTAGAATTAGCACATGTATTGCATACCTGTCATTTTTAACACATGCCTGTCTATTGGTCCCTGAATCATTTACTGTCCCTTGTAAACCTGGTCTAGTAATGAAGACTACCTGCAGCCACACTCCAGTACTTTCATATCTTCATAATTTCTCATGATGGATATCTGTTTATCATTCTTATATACCACTTGCAAACTGTCCAACTTAGTCGGCACACAGCAAACGCTTCCAACTTCTTTAGGTTTGGTCAAATGCACAAGTGACTGCACCAGTGCATGTTTTGTAGGCTTCAGGTTATCTGTCAGGGGAGGGTAGCAAGTTCCTACACATTGGCCAGCTTCATAACTTGGTGGATAGATTATGAAAGAGCCCCATCCAATGTCACTGAAGTTGACTGTTAGTGATGCTTTTGTGCAATGTTCCCTTTGTGCGGCACGCTTTGACCTTGTCTTACCTTCTTCCAAGGGTTCATGTCCTTCACCATGATCAGTTGTAGAGTTTTTAGAAAATATCCCCAGGTCGTTACTTTGCTTATAGAGCATAATTTGTAATAGATCCATGGGATCCTCCTTCACATTGTTGTCACTTTGATCATCTGAGAAAATTATTAGAATGGGAGGATGACTACTATCGGAATCCATGGCAAACAGTTTGGTATTGAAGCATGTTTCCGAGGGAACCTTCATCCTAAGAAAAATTTCTATTTTATTCAGTTGCACCTTGAATTTTATCCATCGTTTCACAGCCTTGGTAACATCAATTGTTACAGCTTCAGCCCCTTCAACATCTTTAGACGCTAAAAAGGAATTGAGGTCCCTTAAGTTCTCTGAGGGTTCAGTGTGTATGACATCAAACAAACTGAGGTGTCCGAAACCAGAGTTGCCTACAGAAATCTTCAGTTTCAGCTCAGCCTTTGTGACCTCCTCATGTTGTGGGATTGTCACATTAAACAGCAGGATGTGACTCTGTAGAAGATTGTCTTGAGGAATTGATGACAAAATGTCTGCAAGAGAATAAACATCTGGTTACTTCCAGTCAAGTATAGTAAAACTATTAAGTGATGGACCTAATTTAAAATTACCCAAGAAGACCAGACCATTCATTATGTTTGCCCCAAGCTTTTTTGACTGAAGTTTTCAGACTGCATTGATCTATAAAACCTAATTCTTTGGCTGTATGCAAGAAACCAGGGAGGCCTCAAAGTAATCAAACGATGTAGACGGTCACAAGAATGAACAAGTTCAGAGTTGTATTCAAGCTCTACATGAAGTATAGGGGGCGCAAACCTCCAAACTTATAAATGTGCAATCCAGACAAGATCCAGAGTGGTCAATCAGTGTGCAATAAGGGAAACACTGGTAGAAACATGTATAGATGTAAAGCTCTGCTGCTGGAGATTGTCAGTTTAGACGAGTGGCATGGTCATTCTAATTAGAACTCAGCACTCTTCCATGGGAGAAGCACATGGGGTCTGAAACTGGACAGGTCCAGCAATCTGGCCAGCTTCAGAGCGGTGCTTGATTGCAGGCTAATTCATTACATTCTTTTAGCCTAGTTAACTGGCCACTCTCAGACTACAGCTTGTTTGGTAGCCTACGCAATGAGCAGCACACAATATGATTAAAAAATTCCCTTCATTTTTAGTAATTGCTTATTTTTATAAGTACCTTGCATTACCCTTTAACGAGGATAAGACAACCCCTTTAAAAATTAATGCATATATAAGCAGATGGACAGTCTATGACTTTCCTTCCTGAAGACACAAATCATATTGAATTTATGTGAAATGTACTGGGTAAAAGGTTAAGTTGCCCAGCAACAGACTGCATGGTCAGAGACAGTTAACAGTGGGAGGAGCTAAAGTGTAGAGAGAGACTGTTTTTCCAGTTAGTTAGTGTGTTGTGAAGACCTCTAGACAGCTGGCAATTACAAGGCAGCAAGATCAGCAAAAATAAACCATTAGTGCCAACAGAGATTGAGCACAAAGGCAACTGGGTGATACATGCTGTAGAGAGATTTGGTGAGGAAGTGAGTCTAGTGTCGGACAGACGTGGAGGACCTTAGAGAAAAGGATCTGCCCAGTTTGTGACACAAGAAGAGGATAGCAACTCTAGGATCAGGAATCACAGTCAGTTGTCTGAGTGCAGGGCGCACAGAGTAACATATTGATCCGTGTGGCCTGTACCGGGAAGATGGAGATTCACCTTACCTCTTCTGCCTGTATACAGTACACAAGTAAAGTGGCATAACCCGCAACCATGATGAACGTGCCTCTGTATTACACAAAAGTGTCCTTAAAGTCCAATGCTGGCTGCCCTGTGTACTTGACTTTATTGCCAAGTAAAGGAAACTCTGTGTTTACCAACTTGTCTGAATTTGTTAACCTGGGGACAAAGGGGTCGGATGCTGGGTAGAGTGTGGTAGGCCTGAAGGTGAAGGTGTCCATAATAGCAAGGACACCACACACACACACACGCACACACACACACACACACACACACACACACACACACACACACACACACACACACACACGCAGCACTCGTCCATAGCTATATATAAAGGGGCCTCTGACTCGAGCCCCCTATAATAGCCAGGGGACAGGACCACTGAAAAAAATGTCACTGAAAGCCTGTATGAGCATTTCCCACTTTCCTTAGTTATATCTGCTTAACTGCGGTAGTATTATTACAATTTTACCGTAGGTTGCAAAATATATCCTTATCCTGAAATTGATATTGTACAATCCATGCATGACAGCACTTAAACAGCAGATGGCAGCAAATGTCAATAAATCAGCCATCATTTCCATTTGTGTTTCGTCCCGATAATAAAGCTAATATAAATTGTTGCATCACATAGATTGTTCTGTTCCCTCTGTTGCAGTATGCTCTTGTTACCTAAAGGCCGCTTTACACGCAACGACATCGCTAAAGAGATGTCGGTGGGGTCACGGAATTCGTGACGCACATCCGGCCTCGTTAGCGACGTCATTGCGTGTGAACCGCAGGAGCGACCATTAACGAACGATAATACTCACCATATCGTTGCTCGTTTACATGCTCCCCTATTCCCAAATATTGTTGCTGCAGCAGGTACGATGTTGTTCGTCATTCCTGCGGCAGCACACATCGCTATGTGTGACACCGCAGGAACGAGGAACCTCACCTTACCTGCGGCCGCACGCTGTTACATCTCGTGGCTCTCCTGAGGCAAGGACTGAGGCAGTCTCCCATTCCTTGCCTGCCACGAGCACTCCTGCTCAGCAGCGCCGAAGGTCTGCCAGACTGCGCAGTGTGCAGGAGATACCTTCTCAGAGAGGCAGCAGAAGGGTGACACCTAGTGGTTCTCCTGTTACAAGGAGTGAAGCGGTCTCCCATTCCTGGCCTGCCGCAGACTCTCCTGCTCAGCGGCCCCGAAGGTCTGCGAGGCTGCGCAATGTGCAGAGGTTTACTGCTCAGGGAAGCAGTGAGATTCCCGTTATCTCTGCACATTGTGAGACCGAGGATCCCGCTTCTATTTCCCAGAGGCAGGAGGGTGAGCATGTGCAATGCGTGGTGGGTCCTGATTAGCTCACTGACGTCACACGGCTTGATGACAAGGCTGGTGACGTGGTGAATCCTGACTGGCCAGGCTGGGACGTCGTGGACCCTGATTGGGTCAAGTCCGTCATCTCCGCCTCGCGCCCGCCCTCGGGTGGAGCTGCACCTCCTTAAAAGCTCCCCCTGCCATCATGGCGGCACGCGACCGTCCTTCTATGTTTGGATGTCTGGCAGCGTGCTGCCACGCCACTGCTCAGGCATTACTGTCTCTTGTGGGCTTTGCCCTTGCTGCTCCGGCAGTACCTCGTTTGCAGGCCGTGTTCCTGCCTTGCTGCTCCGGCAGTATCCCCTTCAACAGGCCGTGTTCCTGTCCCAGGTGAGCTCCTCGAGTCTCCACCGGACTCACCTGGTTATTGAAAGCACACGTGCGTGGGCACCTCTGTGCTACCCTCGTGCCATATTCTCGTGACTTCCACTGACACACGTGCGTGGGCACCTCTGTGCTTCCCCGTGCAACAGGTACACCGAGCCGTGAGATCTGTGCCATACAACCCTCACGGGTTAGGGCAGATCGGTGTACATAGATCGTCTGTGACATTCCAGACGATCGCTAGCAGCAACCCGCTCACTCTTCACCCACCATAGCGGCGGTCCCTTACACCGCACAGTGGACCTTGACCGGCGGAAGCTGTCCATTTCCCATCTTGGCACGCTTCCCCGGGTCCCCCTCGTAACATTACGGTCGCGCCAAAGGTCTGGCTATGGCTGAAGAGCAGCAGCAGTTGCTGCGTTATGTGCAGCAGTTGGAGTCACGATTGGCAGCAGTGGAGCAGTCTTCCTCCGATAAGACTACTCTGACGACAGTCGCCACCCAGGCGGCTACCCAGGCTGTGCTATTGGGCGGAAGGTCTCCTCGCCTTGCGCTTCCAGAGCGCTTTAGCGGCAACAGCTCTGAGTGCCGTGGTTTTATAAACCAAGTTACCACCTACTTAGAGCTGTCCGCGACTCTTTACGCTACCGAGAAGGCGAGGGTAGCCTTCGTCCAGTCCCTGCTCACAGGGAGAGCGCTGAAGTGGTCCACGCCGTTGTGGGAGCGCGGAGATCGGGTGGTGAATAACTTAACAGCTTATCTTGGGGCCATGAGAATGGTGTTCCTCGGGCCTCAAGTCACCCACGACTCCGCACTGAGCCTCCTACGACTTCGGCAAGGGTCCGCTTCAGTCGGGGACTTTGCGGTACACTTTAGGACACTTGCCGCAGAGCTAGACTGGCCGGATAAGGTCCTTGTCCCTGTGTTTTGGGAGGGCCTGGCAGGGTTTGTTAAAGACGCACTGGCCACGCGTGAGGTGCCTGCCACTTTAGAGTCCTTGATTCAGGTTGCCTCTCGCATAGGCATCCGCCAGGCGGAGCGAAGGCTCGAGGTCTCTTCAGCACCCACGTCTTCTCGGCCTAAAAAGCGTCTGCCTCCCGTCTTCCATCAGACAGGTCTCCCAGCCAGTCCTGTAGGCGACTCCGTGGAGTCAATGGAGGTGTCCAAGGTGGTCTCCTCTGCCCCAGGTTCTCGGTCTTGTGTCATCTGCTTTTCCTGTGGGCAGAGGGGACACATAGCTACCCGATGTCCCAAAACCGTCGGGAAAAGACAGCGTCTAGTTTCTATCAGAGGGGGGACTCTAGACGCTACTTCTCCCTCTAGGTTGACTATCAGCGCCCAGTTGCAGTTCGGCACTACTCTCTTCTCTGCCCTGGCTTGCTTGGACTCAGGCGCTGAAGGCAATTTCATCTCGACCTCCCTGACAACCCGATACTCAGTTCCCCTGGTTCTGTTGCCCAAGCCACTCAGGGTTCGGGTAGTCGACGGGTCCATACTACTCGATCCTATCACCCAGATCACCATCCCTCTCAGGATGGATGTACCACCGGGACACCATGAGCAGGTGTCCTTCCTGGTGCTTCCAGGGGGGACGGATGAGATCCTACTGGGCCTTCCCTGGTTGAGACAGCATGCTCCTATACTCAACTGGGCAACAGGGGAGATCTCATCCTGGGCAGGATCCTGTAGAGAGCACCTCGTGACTACCGAACCACCCGCTACCATTAGGTCGGTAGGGTCCTCAGGGAATACAGAGGGGCCGGGTTTACCGACACCTTATGAGGCCTACAGGGATGTCTTTTCAAAAAGGGCGGCAGATACTCTTCCTCCCCACCGGCCATATGATTGCCGAATAGACCTGAAGCCAGGCTCCGAGCCCCCTAGGGGCAGAGTGTATCCACTCTCTGCGCCAGAGACGGAGGCTATGTCCAAATATATTCAGGACAGCCTGGCGAAGGGGTTCATTCGCAAGTCTATTTCACCGGCTGGTGCAGGGTTCTTTTTTGTGCAGAAGAAGGAAGGGGATCTGCGCCCCTGTATCGATTACAGGGGATTAAATGCAATCACGATCAAAAACAAATACCCTTTGCCCCTCATTACTGAGCTATTTGATCGATTCCGCGGGGCAAAGGTCTTCACAAAGCTGGATCTACGCGGGGCGTATAATCTAGTGCGAGTCCGAAAGGGCGATGAGTGGAAGACCGCCTTTAACACCAGGGACGGTCACTACGAGTATCTAGTAATGCCCTTCGGACTCTGCAATGCCCCCGCCGTATTTCAAGACTTTGTGAATGACATTTTCCGGGATTTGTATCTTTCCGTGGTTGCATATCTGGATGACATTCTTATCTTCTCCCCCGATCTTACCGCCCATCGGAGGGATGTCATCCGAGTACTTAAGAGGTTCCGTACCCATTCGCTATATGCTAAGCTGGAAAAGTGCGTTTTTGAACGGGAATCCTTGCCGTTCCTGGGGTACATCGTGTCCAGTCAGGGGTTAGCAATGGATCCGGTGAAGTTGGAGACAGTGATGAACTGGCCTGAGCCCCGCTCGCTGAAGGCGATCCAGCGATTCTTGGGGTTTATCAATTATTATCGCCAGTTCATTCCCAACTTCTCGACGGTGGCAGCACCCATCATTGCCCTTACCCGCAAGGGCGCTAATCCCAAAGCATGGACACGAGAAACGGTAGAGGCATTTCACACTCTCAAAACTCACTTCTCCAGAGCTCCCATCCTTCATCGTCCAGACATCTCCAAACCCTTCCTACTGGAGGTAGACGCCTCTTCGGTCGGTGCAGGTGCAGTCCTGTACCAGAAAAACGAACGAGGAAGGAAGCATCCTTGTTTCTTTTTCTCCAAGACCTTTTCTCCGGCCGAGAGGAACTACTCCATAGGGGATAGGGAGTTACTGGCGATGAAACTAGCATTCCAGGAATGGCGGCATCTCCTGGAGGGTGCGAAGCATCCATTTGAGGTATTTTCTGACCACAAAAACCTCACATACCTCCAGACAGCACAACGCCTGAACCCAAGGCAGGCCCGTTGGTCTTTATTCTTCTCCCGGTTCCGCTTTATTATCCGCCACCTGGCCGGTGAGAAGAACGTACGGGCCGATGCCTTGTCACGTTGTATGGTTGTGTTGGAGGAGGACGAGGAGGAGCCTCGTCTTATACTACCCCCGGACAGCTTGAGGATGGTCACTCCCACTTCTTTGGACCAGGTGCCACCTGGCAAGACCCTCGTTCCCCCTGAACTACGGAACGAGGTGCTATCGTGGGCCCATGCCTCCAAGGTTGGGGGTCACTTCGGGGTCAAAAGGACCAGAGACCTGGTGACCAGGCATTATTGGTGGCCGAGAGTACCCCAGGACATACAGGAGTATGTGGGAGCCTGTATGTCGTGTGCTCGGAATAAGCCGTCCCGGCAGAGACCGGCAGGTCTTCTTCACCCACTGCCAGTGCCGGATCGTCCCTGGGAAGTGGTAGGGATGGACTTCCTGGGAGATCTGCCCAAGTCAGCAGGGCACGGGGTCGTATGGGTCATCACAGACCACTTCTCTAAAATGGTCCACTTGGTGCCTCTCCCACGACTCCCGACGTCACGTGCTCTCGCCACCTTGTTCATTCGGCATGTATTTAGGTTGCATGGCATGCCTGACAAGGTGGTGAGCGACCGGGGTCCCCAGTTCGCGTCTCGCTTCTGGAGAGAGCTCTGTAAGCTCCTGCAGATAGAGCTGAACATCTCCTCCGCATACCATCCCGAGACCAATGGACTAGTAGAGAGGACTAATCAGACCTTGGTAACTTACCTCCGCCATTTTATATCCGCGCACCACGACAACTGGGCTAACCTCCTTCCTTGGGCCGAATTTGCCATTAACAATTCGGTCCATGAATCCTCTGGCCAGACTCCGTTCCTACTCAATAACGGACAACATCCCAGAATCCCGGTTCCGATGCCCATTACGTCACCCGATACTAGAGTGGAGGATTGGGCGACCAAGGCCCGGGAGATCTGGGATGACACCGAAGAGGCTCTTAAAAGGGCTAAAGACCGGATGGTGACAACGGCTGATGTTCGCCGCCGCCCTGCACCATCCTTCGCCCCTGGTGACCTAGTATGGCTGTCCTCTAAGAATGTTAACCTACGGGTACAGGCAGCCAAATTCGCCCCTAGGTATCTGGGTCCGTTTAAAGTACTACAGCAGGTAAACCCAGTGGCATATTGACTCCAGCTCCCTCCACGCTGGGCTATAGCCAACACCTTTCACGTGTCCCTCCTGAAACCCGTACGACTTAATAAATTCTCGGGGTCCCTGCCGGCTCAAACCGACTCCCCGTCCGACGACCCTGAGGTGGCAAAACTTGTGGAGACAAAAGTCATACAGGGCAAGAGGTACTACTTCGTGGAGTGGGCCGGCCGTGGTCCGGAGCATAGATCCTGGAAGTTGGAGGATCATATCCGCGCCCCGGGTTTGATAGCGGCCTTCGAGCACGGACAGGGGGGGCCATGTTACATCTCGTGGCTCTCCTGAGGCAAGGACTGAGGCAGTCTCCCATTCCTTGCCTGCCACGAGCACTCCTGCTCAGCAGCGCCGAAGGTCTGCCAGACTGCGCAGTGTGCAGGAGATACCTTCTCAGAGAGGCAGCAGAAGGGTGACACCTAGTGGTTCTCCTGTTACAAGGAGTGAAGCGGTCTCCCATTCCTGGCCTGCCGCAGACTCTCCTGCTCAGCGGCCCCGAAGGTCTGCGAGGCTGCGCAATGTGCAGAGGTTTACTGCTCAGGGTAGCAGTGAGATTCCCGTTATCTCTGCACATTGTGAGACCGAGGATCCCGCCTCTATTTCCCAGAGGCAGGAGGGTGAGCATGTGCAATGCGTGGTGGGTCCTGATTCGCTCACTGACGTCACACGGCTTGATGACAAGGCTGGTGACGTGGTGAATCCTGACTGGCCAGGCTGGGACGTCGTGGACCCTGATTGGGTCAAGTCCGTCATCTCCGCCTCGCGCCCGCCCTCGGGTGGAGCTGCACCTCCTTAAAAGCTCCCCCTGCCATCATGGCGGCGCGCGACCGTCCTTCTATGTTTGGATGTCTGGCAGCGTGCTGCCACGCCACTGCTCAGGCATTACTGTCTCTTGTGGGCTTTGCCCTTGCTGCTCCGGCAGTACCTCGTTTGCAGGCCGTGTTCCTGCCTTGCTGCTCCGGCAGTATTCCCTTCAACAGGCCGTGTTCCTGTCCCAGGTGAGCTCCTCGAGTCTCCACCGGACTCACCTGGTTATTGAAAGCACACGTGCGTGGGCACCTCTGTGCTACCCTTGTGCCATATTCTCGTGACTTCCACTGGCACACGTGCGTGGGCACCTCTGTGCTTCCCCGTGCAACAAGTACACCGAGCCGTGAGATCTGTGCCATACAACCCTCACGGGTTAGGGCAGATCGGTGTACATAGATCGTCTGTGACATTCCAGACGATCGCTAGCAGCAACCCGCTCACTCTTCACCCACCATAGCGGCGGTCCCTTACACCGCACAGTGGACCTTGACCGGCGGAAGCAGTCCATTTCCCATCTTGGCACGCTTCCCCGGGTCCCCCTCGTAACAGCACGCAATGAGGAAGGAAGGAGGTGGGCGGGATGTTACGTCTCGCTCATCTCCGCCCCTCCGCTTCTATTGGTCGCCCGCTTAGTGACGTTGCTGTAACGCCGAACAAACCGCCCCCTTAGAAAGAAGGTGGTTTGCCGGTCACAGCGACGTCGCTAGGCAGGTAAGTAGTGTGACGGGTCCGAGCAATGTTGTGCGGCACGGGCAGCGATTTGCCCGTGATGCACAACCGATGGGGGCGGGCACGCACGCTAGTGATCTCACTAGCGAGATCGCAGCGTGTAAAGTGGCCTTTACTCTCCTAAACAATTGGATCTATACAATGCATATAACATGACAGCTGCTACACATCTAAAAGCTAAAACTTTGTCTCCACATAAACAGTTTCATAGATCTTTTGGTTGAAAAAAGACACAAGTCTGTAAAGGTCAACCTATAACCTGATATGATGGTCTAGAATAGAGGAAAGCAATAACCCCATGAGGCAGATGCCTGTACAGTAAGAAATTATCTTTGATGATAGAAAAACCTTACTTCTAGAGAGGAGCAAATATATTCAACTGAAATTAATTCTATTTTAATATTACAAAAATCTACTTTTGCTGCTCACTGTCACGTGTCCAGTCTTGTTTTCATCTTCTTATCACCACTTCAAGCATTGACTCCCAGGACTCTTCACGCTAGTCCAGGACATCCAACTCTGATGAGGCCCATTTTGCCCACGCTCAAGGTTAAGGATAAGGCCGGAACCCTACCCCCAATATGGGTGGAGGCCTGCATGACTTTGGTTAGGAGGAGGTGACACCAGGAGGGGGTGGGGGCTAGGGGAGCGCTTTGGTTTATATAGGTCAACCTGACGGCGGAGAATCCCTTTTAGCCTGCGCTCCCTTGGGATAGTCCCACCAGCCCTCCCTGTGTAGTGGTAACCGGTTTGCAGTGGCTTTAGGCGGTTGGGGTGGGTCCTCGAAGTTGGTGTAAATTGTTATTGGGGGTTCATGGAGATATGGATCCCTTTAATTTGCTGGTTTTGGTTGGTGGTCTGGTGATTTGGGGGACCGCCGGCAATGGACTGCCGGGTCCCGTGTTTGTATTTATCCCTTCCCCCTCTTTTCTATTGGTGCTTCCGAGTTGGTGGTTACAGCTGGGAGTAAGTGTGGTTCAAGGGGAAGTTTTTAATGTTAATAAGGTTATTATTATTATTTAATCACCATATTTATGAGCTTTGAGGACCCAACCCTATTTGAATTATTTTCTGATGTTTGTTTGCTAAATAAAAGGCTGCTGTGGCCATTTCATCCAATGTTGTGTTTGTGTGTTATTTATACCCATTGGGGGTAAGGGGACAAAAAGAAAGTTAGAATGGCGGGGTCACCGGAAATCAACTATACTAAAGTCATGACTTTATGGCATTACTAAACTCATAGAAGTGATAACAAGATGCGACGAGGACAGAAGAGGTGATGGTGAGATGAGCATTTGGGGTTTTTGTACATCATACTTTTCTGTGATCTGGGGTTTCTCAAGTGTGAAATGTATAAACTTTATTAATATTTGTGTTTTTGCGGGGGGAGGGGGCAAATATTTTAAAGCACTGATGCTGGTAAGCAAGTGGATTGGAGGTGCGGAAGGGTGGTTAGATGAACAAGTGCTCATCATTAGTGGTGAGCGCAAATACTCTTCACTATTCGTTACTCACACATATATTAAGTTATTTGCGATATCTGTTACTCATCGACTGTTTTCAAATTCCCTTTGTGAGATTCGAGACTCCACCCCAGCATGTTTGGCACCTGATTTTCAGCCACAAAACATGCTGTGATTGCCTTCTAATCACAGTAATGTTGTAGCCATTGTTACTACTGGAATTACTGTGATTTGGAGGCGCAGTGAAAAAACAAAAAATGACTTACTGAGATTCCCTGCAGCTGTCACACTACTTCCGGGTCCGCTCATTAGATCTCATACATATGCACTGCTTCCCCTGCCCATACTCTCTTCCGGTGTCTGTGATTGGCTGAAGTCAGACTGCTGCCATGTCGGCGTCTATGATAGGCTCTATTAAAGGCTCCTTTAAGGTTTCCAGGCCTGATAGCTGCCAGGAGACCCGGTGACTGTGAGCTCTAATAGGTTACGAGAGCTCACAACCACTGGAACTTGCGGCTCTTGTCAACTGGTAACTTTAAGAGAGCCTTTAAGAGAGCTTTTAACGTTCCTTGAGTTCCCAGCTGCTGGGACATTTGGAGACTGTGAACAGTTACCAGAGTTCACAGCCCCCAGGCGTCCCAACGGCTGGTAACTACAATAAACTTAAAGGCTCTCTCTTAAAGCCACTCTTAAAGGCTCCTTTTAGGTTTTTGGGCCTCAGAGCTACCAAACTGTCGAACTGCTGTGCCACTGTTTCCTGCAATCTGACAGTCCAGCAATCCAGTAGTCAGGTCACCAGAGTTCCCACTTGGGAACTCCTCCGCTGCTCGCAGTAAACTCAGTTGAACCCGGTGCCGGATTGCTGGTTTAGGCGATATGCACATGTGATGCCCTAGCACCGCCAGGTGGTCACAGAAGTGTACTACACCCTACATAACACCTACCCACACAAGGTTCCCTCAGCCACAAAATCCTAGCCACCCCCCCAGGGTAGGAAGGACACACCAGTGGGCAGGACCAGGGGGATTGGGAGCGCCCACCTACGGGTCTTGAGGATCCGGGGGCGGTAAAAAGTAGTCAGAGTCTAAGTAAGTGGAAGTTTGGAGTTGAAGTGGATAGGAGTGACAGCGACAGGCTGTCAAAGGAAAGCTGAGCCTAGTGAAGGGTAGACAGGGTAGTTGCCCTTGTCTACTGGCTAGGTGGCAAGCAGTGGACCGTGTCCAGAGGCGATGGGAATACAGTTGCGGGAAATCCAGAGTGGACTGGGACAGGGTTGGAGCCCGCCGGTACCAACAGCGAGATCCAGTCCGGAAACCGTGCACAGGCGGGGTACCTGGACCCTAGTTAGAAGACGGTTGCAAGCCCCTTCTCTAATTCACCAGGCCGGGGGCAGGTTTCAAGCCTAGCTCCAGAAGTGTTAGCCCAGATAGAGGGAAACGGCAGCCCACCGCGGGGAATAGGGTATCCGCAAACACCCACTGAAATCCCAAAGGTCAGTTTTCGCGGGCACATCTCCCAACCAGAACATATCGGGAGTGGACTTCCCCATTCCAGACGGAGTCATCCGAAAGTGAGGAAAATTTCAGAGTGCCGGAGGAAGGGACATCGGTACACCAGCCGGGTTTGGGACCCGAGTACACCCGGACGCGGCAGCCGGACACTGACACCTTGGTTTACCAACGGACTTGTGTGCAATTATTCCACAGTGAGTACACCAACACTCCCCGGTCCGGCCTGGCGTGCCACTTCCGGCCTGCATCACTCCCCGTGTTATGGACACTGAGCCCCGGGGCATCCATCCCTACCCACGGAGGGGTTAACATCCAGCTGCTATCTCATTTCCCCCAGGTTTTCCCCAACAGCAGCGGTGGCACCACATCTTACCACACTCCGTGGGTGGAGTCACAAAATATCTACAGTAATCCCCGTACAAATACGTCCCCTTTTTATTTGAGTGTCCGCGCGAACCCTGGGTCCGGAAATCCCTCGAGCCACTGTCGATCCGGATCCCAGCAGCCCGGCTGCTACTGACATGGGGGCGGCACACACATGTAGCATATCACCCACGGAGCAGATGTTTTAACTTACTCATAGCCGGGTCCGGGATGCAGATCCTCTGCGTCGTCACGGGGTGGCTTGGGTGGTACGCGGCCAGGGATGGGCCGCCGCTGCAGAATCTCTCACTGGGGCAGATGTTGGGGTGCAGCCGGGATGGTGTTGCTCCCCACATGCTTACCTCGGGGAGGATGACAGAGGACAGGGGTGGTGTGGTAGTCCCCGTTGGCACCGCAGCAGTTGGCACCGGTAAAGGAGAGGCAGAGACGGGAGCTGCGGTTCCAGATTTTTTTACTCACAAGTCATTCAGGTGCTGCCCCAGGGTACCGTCCTCTGCCACGATGGGCTCCAGCCGATCCCGGATCCATGGAAGGTCAAGTCCGGTATGTGTGTCAGCCTGTGAGTCCTTTCTTCCTTTGATGCGCTAAGTATCGGACCCCCGTGGCGTGAAGCACTTGAGGGTCCCAGTGTCAGTAAAGTGTCCCGTTCTGTATGCTGATAGCACGGTTCCGTTATGGGGTTGGTTCTCAATCCCGGATCCTATATGCTATATGCTGCAGACTCAGCAGGATGGGTCCGGTGACCATTCTAGCAATTCTCCGCAACCCTTGCAGAGTTGGTAGATATCATAAAGTATATCTTCCCTTGGATTCTCTATCCCGACAGTGTCGGTCCTGTGGAAGCAGCCGCCTGCTTCTCCCCAGCAACCGCGTTGAACGCCTTGGCCCACAGATCTGTCCGCGGTGTTACGGGGGGCTGTCTGATAATAAAACCCAAAGGAATATCAGACAGTCATGGTCCACCGTGCAAAGACTCTGCTGCAGACTATGGCAGAGGATAAGGGGTATATAAGTGTGCCACTGTAAATAGTAATAGCATAAGTGCAGAGTGCAATACCTCTGTTAAACTCACAGAGGAATATAATTAGAAAATAAAGCAATTCCTCCCTTACTTGGAGGGTGTGTGGAATGATCTCTGTCAAAGATCACAGAGACAAAAGCAGTGAGTGTGAAATGGCACCTACCTAGGTCCGTTCCTCTAGCGGTGCCAGGAGACGGACAGCAGCGTAAGCCGCACAAAGCTCCTACCTGCGTTCGCTCCACTAGTGTGCGAGGACACAAACCACTAGATATGGCACCTGCCTAGGTCCGCTCCACTAGTGGTGCAAAAGAGACGGACAGCAGCATAAGCCGCACAAAGCTCCTATCTATGTTTGCTCCCCTAGTGTGCGAGGATACGAACAACTGCCAGATGCAGTATAAGGAACGTTACCCTAGCGGCAACATCCACCTACGAGTAGAATCACAAGGCCCAGCCAGACCATGTGCCTCAGGCACCTGCCTATGTCCTGCTCCACTAAGAGGTAAGGATACGGACCGCAGCCGAAGCTGTAAGGTATAAGAACGATACCCTTCCGGTAGCGCTCACCTAGCATAGACAGAGAGATGCCTAGAGGGACGTGCACAGAGCGTCTATTCTCATGCATGAACCAAGAGGACTGTGCACCGGGCGGTGTGCATCAGGGTCTTATATAGACTCTGTGCCTCATGCAAGATGGAGGACACCAGAGCCAATCCGCTGCCAGAATGACAGCAATGACGTCACGCTGGCCTATCACCAAGCAAAGCGTCACAAGCACATGACCAGCGACCAATCAGCATAGAAGGTGTCAGAGACATGTGACCACATGTCACAAGCACATGACCAGCGGCCAATCAGCTTAGAAGGTGTCAGAGACATGTGACCTCGTGTCAGCGATGATGTCACCCGCACATGTGCAATGGCTCCAAGATAGGACTTAGTCTCCAGCGCTTGCTCATGTGCAGTAGCAAGAAATCCTAACATAGTCTCCAGTGCCACAGCAACCGTAACACGCGGCATGTCTGCTCTGCTCTGTGTCTGAAGCTGAACTCCCTATAGTGGTGTGGTGTGTTCTGAGCTGTTGCCCCCAGCCACTGCCACCGACTGGTTCACTGTCCTCACCAGGTCAACCTGATCTTCCCACTGTCTGCTGACTCCCCCTGGTAGTTGCTTCTCCCTGACCCTGAGTCCCCAGTCCAGTGGATCTAGGGAGCCCCTGGTGCAATGGCGTCCTGTAAACCCACCGCTGTAGTGACCCCCTACTGTGATCCTACCCATTGTGGAGGGCATCCCAGTGTTACTGTATGTTGGTGTAGGTGGAACCCGGCACCGACCTCTTCCGGACCCAGGATAACTACTACACCTGAAGCCTCAAGGGCGCTACACACTCATTGAGTATTTGGTTGCAGACATTTCTGCATCAAAACTGCATGTCCTGGCAAAAAAATGCATGAAATCACATTTTGATCCGTATTTTTGAAAGAAGATGCAGATTTGGTGCAGGAATTTTAGCAGAAATCAGAAATTTGGTGTATAAATTTCAGCACCAAATCTGCATCTCCTGGCAAAGAAAATCGCATTAATACCATATCAAAGCCGCATCGAGTTCTGATGTGTTTTTTGGCCATAAGAGACAGATTTGGTGCAGGAATTTGGTATAGAACTTTCAGCACCAAATCTGTATTCCTTGGCAGAAAAAAACTCAGTTTTCTTCCAGGATATTGAGGTTTGATTGAACTCCGTTGACTTAAGATGAGGTCACAGAGTTCAATTAGTTCACCTGAGGTAAATTTATCTGCGTTCACAGGTGCAGTACCATGGGAACCTCCAGCTGTGACCGCACATAAAATCAGTGACGTCACCGCTCACAGATGCTGCTCAGTCAGGCTCTGCCTGAAGCCACAGCGAATGGTCATGTTTTCTAATGTGCCCGCGTGCGGCAACTTCAGTATGTAGCAGTACCGGGATCGTCGTAGGACGTCATGATGTGGATTAAGTCGATTAAGTGGATTAAGACTGGAGGGGCAAATAACCATGGGCCGTCCTAGCCTGAGAATACTACTGTATAGCCCAGTTGTTAGCTTTATCATGGCTGGATATCAAAATTAGGGAAGCACTTTTTTAAAAAATATTTAACTAATTTAAAAAAAGCTGCATGGGGTCCCTCATACTTTAATACACAGCCATGATAATGGCCTTGGCTAGGGGCTGCATCTTATAGCCATATGCTTTATCAGTGCTGGGTATCTATATGCGGGGTACCCTCTGACTTTTTTTAATCTAATTATTTATTTTTAAACCCCATTATGGGACACAGACAGCTACTGTGAGTGCAGCCAATCAGAGATGTTGGCACTCTAGTAGTCTGACTGCAGCCAATCACAGACACCGGCAGAGAGGGTGGACAGGGGAAGCAGTGCATATGTATGAGATCTTATGAGCGGACCCGTAAGTAGTGTGACAGTTGCGAGAATCTTGATAAGTCTAACTGTTCTGCTTTAGTCTCTGTAATACTCTGACAATATTATCCCCAGAAAACAAATGTGAGTCAGAAATGCATCCAGGCATTTTCCTCATGCTGTTCCCATTCAGTTTCAATTCTTTTCCATCCATTGGAGCATTTTTATAGCCTTCCCAGACCGACACTTGCAAGGACCTTCTGAAAATTATTTAAGTTTCCCATTGACTTACATTGGGTTCGTTATTCGTGATGAATACACAATATTTAGCTTGCATAATCCGAACCCAAATATTTCATTAATCTCTCATCTCTAGTCATCATCTTACTATTTTTCTAGTAAGATACATACATACCTTGCCACATTGATAGCTGAGGAGGTAGACCTGAGAGCTGAGCAGTATGCTAGCCAACCAGCACACTCTGGAACTTACCTGGAAGGGTATTACTCATCTCCTGCTAAGCTCCTCAGCCATGGATATTAAAGGGGTTGTCCAGTCTAAATCCATTGCTCACATTGTGCGCTGTGAGGATTCGATGATGTAAGTGCTGAGTGCGGCCTCGCTCAATTAAAGTGTAATAAGCAAGGCAGGCCAGGAGAATGCATATTGTATTGTATTGTATTGTGATATATTGTATACCAGCAGCCACATAACTGCCTATGCAGGCTCTGACACCATCGAATCCTCCCACCGCACAGTGTGCCATATTCCAAACTGCAACCTCTGTGGAGTGCTCAGAAGTACAAGGTGTTCAGTGCTCAGATACATGGCCAAGGTAAGAGAGACTGAAACCTGACCACCACTGAGCAAACAGAAGGTGACAGGTCAAGACTGAGCCAAGAAGTATCTGAAGACAGAGTTTTCAAAGATTTTATGGACTGATGAGTGACTCTTTATGGACCAGATGGATGGGCCAGAGGCTGGATCAGGATTGGACACAGACCTCCACTGCAACTCAAATACCAGCAAAGTGGAGGTGGGTACTGCTATGGGCTGGTATTGTTAAAGCTGAGCCAGTTGGACCTTTTTGAGTTGAAAAAATACTCAAAATCCTCTCCGAAATCTATTGCCAGTTTTTAGAACACACTTTCTTCAAGCAGTGGTACAGGGAAAAGTCTACATCTTTCAAGAAAACCATGATTTTTATGCAGGACAATGCTCCACTGCATGCATCAGAGTCTACACTGCTTGGCTAGTCAATAAAGGCCTTAAAGATGAAAGAAAGGAGATGAAAGGAGGGCTACATTTGTCACTGAGATTTTTAAAATTTCAGAATGTCAGAAATGTATATTTGTACATTTTGAATTGTTTGGTTATTATTCTAATTTTAACAGATGTAAATATACAATTGAGAAGGAAAAATGGACATTTTTAATTTAGTTGCATAATAATTCTACAATAACCCGAAGAAAGACAAAACCTCACTTTTAGTTTTTTAAGTGTTCAGGTTTCAGGTTCCTTAACCTTTTGAATAATATTGGACATTAAAGCCCTTAATATTATTATATTATCATACTCTACTGGAGTCCCAAACATACGAGTATGTACCTACATAGGACTCCTGAAATAGAACTTGAAAGTAAATAGGTGACCAAAAAAGTATACAAATATATTAATTTTATTGACCAAATTTTATTCACACAAAACTGAAGGTACGATAAGAAAGACCCATAAAAGCAAGAGAAAGCAGTATGGTTAATGGCATGTCACATTATGACATGAAATATATACTACAAATACATAGTAATTGCATAAGTTATAGCACAAAAAGGGGGATTACAAAATTCATAATAAATAAATGGATAGAGATGCACAAAAATATGGATAACAATATAAAACTATTCCAATAATAGTAACTTTATCAATAACAAATGGCAAATGTCAGAATGGCCGGTCCCTATAGTGGGCCGCTCGATCTACGGCCACTTTCTCTCCTGCTGCATGCATGGCAGGCAGCATTAGTTTGCCTTGAGCCCGATCATGCTGCGCTACACAGCTAAAATCAGCAGGAGCAGGGGCTGGCGTGCTCCGTGCCACCCCCTGGTCCTGCTGATTAGATAGTGGACGTAGATCGAGCCTCTATCCGGCCCGCGAGATGTGCGAGTCCTACGCTGCTCCCTGCTTCCTGATCAGTGTAGCACCGTGACTGGACTCTGAAGTGCAGCAGCATCATGATTTCAGTACATTGCTGACGTCATCACACGGCATGCAGAGACACGTCGGCTACTGGTAAGCGATCCACAGAGCCGAAGATCAAACGTTTTATCGATGTGGATCAGAGGGAGGGGATTAGGGCACAAGATGGGTGAAAGGTTTGCAAGGGAAAGTGGAGGGAGTACTTTATACAGATGGGCAATGTGTGTCTCTAAGGGGGGGGGGGATTTTGTACTGGAGCAGTGTGGGGAGGATTATTTTGGAGAGGAACTCTGTGTGTGTGTGTGTGTGTGTGTGTGTGTGTGTGTGAAACAGGGATATTGTGGAGAGGGGCAGCCATGTGGGGGTGGGGGAATATGATGGAGAAGGGCAACCGTGTGGGGGTGGGGGAATATGATGGAGTGGGGCAGCATGGGGGGAATATGATGGAGAGGGGCAGCCTGGGGGGGAATATGATGGGGAAAGGCAGCCTGGGGGGGAATATGATGGAGAGAGGCAGCCTGGGAAGGAATATGATGGAGAGGGGCAATGGGGTGAAATATGATGGAGAGGGGCAGCCTGGGGGGAATATGATGGAGAGAGGAAGCCTGGGGAAGAATATGATGAAAAGGGGTATTCTTTGGGGAAATATGATAGAGAGGGCCAGCCTGTGGGGGAATATGATGGAAAGGGGCAGCGTGGGGGGAATATGATGGATAGCGGCAGCCTGTGGGGAATATGATGGAGAGGGGCAGCCTGTGGGGGAATATGATGGAGAGGGGCAGCCTGTGGGGGAATATGATGGAGAGGGGCAGCCTGTGGGGGAATATAATGGAGAGGGGCAGCCTTGGGGGGTGGGAGAATATGATGGAGAGGGGCAACCGTGTGGGGGTGGGGGAATATGATGGAGTGGGGCAGCATGGGGGGAATATGATGGAGAGGGGCAGCGTGGCGGGAATATGACGGAGAGGGGCAGCCTGTGGGGGAATATGATGGAAAGGTTCAGTTTGTGGAGGGGATATTTTGTGAAGGAAGCATTGCAATTATTTTGTTCAGGAGTGCAGAATAGGAGACATTTATGGGGCATTAATGATACTTTTATTTTTAAGAGCGCCATGTTGGGAAGTGCTGCGGAAGGTGGAGAAGAGGCAAATATGGACACACGAGCTCTGTGCACAACATCTCATCATGGCGTCTTTACATCATGGAGACACAAGGCACGGGAACAACTTTGATTTGAGATGACATTACCTATAAGGTACCTGCATGTAAATAATTTTGATACTGCCTGAATCTCATCAGTACTCAGGTTCCTATATGCTCCACAGTCTGATGATGCCTGATAACAACTCCCAATTCCCAGCTTCTCCTTACCATTTTTCAGGACAACCTGGGAGTTGTAGGTTTGTGCAATACAATTGTACATAGGGCTAAGCTTGGTTATTTATTCATGTACTGGTGATAGTTCTGGCTCTGCATTCATGTGCTGACGGTGGTTTTGGCGCTACATTTATGTGCTGACGGTGGTTCTGGCGTTGGATTCATGTGCTGACCTTGGTTCTGGCTTTGCATTCACATGCTAACGGTGGTTGTGGCATTGAATTCATGTGCTGAGTGTGGTTCTAGCGGTGCATTCACGTGCTGACCTTGGTTCTAGCTTTGTATTCATGTGCTGACCCTGATTCTGGCATTGCAATCCTGTGCTGAGGGTGGTTCTGGCTGTGCATTCATGTGCCGATGGTGGTTCTGGCTGTGCATTCATGTGCTGACCTTGGTTCTGGTGCTGCATTCATGTGCTGATGGTGGTTCTTGAGCTGGTTTCATGTACTGACGCTGATTCTGGTGCTGAATTCATGTACGGATGGTGGTTCTGGTGCTGCACTTATGTAATGACAGTGAATCTGATCTTGTACACATTTAAAAATCCAAAACAAGCTTCATGGCTAAGTTAAAATGTAAAAATCTTCAAAACTTTGTTTTGAAATTATGAGGAGAATTTGGTGAGATTCTTATCCATAAACAGTGTAAATTAGCGTAGGGTTCATATTTATTTTTTGAACAGAAACTGAGCATAATCTCACCAAATCCTCATTAAATCCTTAAAACTTTTTTCTAGGGATGCATTAATGTACTGATGGTGGTTCTAGTGATGTTTTTATGTAAGTACAACTTACATGATACTAACTGCTCACATCCTTTTGATATCTGATGCTTCCTTTTTATTATAAGAATTAGAAACTGCTGTTGTGCCAGCTGTCTATAATTGATTGGTTGCAGCACCGTCATTGTGAAGTGACATCAGCGTTGCAGACAATAATAGACCTGGGGAAAGAGAATAAAGCAGTTTGTTTGTTTTCAAACAAACAATCCAGGGAATGGGTTTCCAAAAAGGGAAAACCACTTTAAGGCTATGTGCACACAAGGTATTTTAAACTCAAGCAAAACCACCAAGTTTTTGAATTAGAATATGTTGAAAACCATGGTGTTATTTTCCAGACCCATCTCCTGTGTAGTTTAACAGTAGTTTCCTAGGCATTTTTTCTGTTTTTTTGACCATCTTTGTTTTTTTTTGTCAGATATTTTTTCCTACACTTCTAACAAAAAGCAATGGTAAAATGCAACAAAAGACGTTCGGACATCTTTCGAGCCTTCCTGTTGACCTGCATAGTAAAATACAGAGTATCTTCTGAGTGTCAAACACCAGAAGACTGGGGCGATCACTTCTTTTAACTGCTTGGTGGTATTAGAAACCAGAGTGGTTAAAAGATGCTCAAAAGCCTGAACCTGCGCACAGCAATAGATGCAGATGGTCATTCGAGTATTTTTGATAGTGGTATCCATGGTGGGATCTGCCCCCAAAAATGTCATTCCCTAAGTGGTATGTATACAAAATCAGCATCAGTGAAAACTACAGCTTCCTTATCAAATATCTGTAGAATAGGTCATGATCATCAATATTAGTTCAGGGGGATCTGATTTTGTAACCCTGCCCATCAGCTATGTGACGAGGTTGCAGCACTATGGAGAGCAGCATCCTCTTCATTATCTGTGAGACCCAGCTCTGTAAGGAAAATAGCAGCAAATAGAGCAATAAATAGGCCTGAGCTGTAATACTGGACGCAACTGTGACTACATGTTATATGGTCATTTTACACAATCTTCAAGTGCACAAAGATATTACACATTCACCACGTGACAAGTGGGCCTGTGAGAAGCAAGCACCGTGCGGGATCTCAAGGAGCGATGGGATATCGCTCATGTAAATCCATGGTATCACGCCCACAGGGGCGTGATACCACGGAAAACATGCAAACGCCCACAGGGCGATGCGACACCCATGGGGCTAGAGCCCCTGCTCATTTACATAGGGTATACATAAGTAATAAAACATATTTTTACACAAGCACATTACACAATACTACAACACAGGGATGGGTAGGAAGGGGTTACTAGGCCACACATCCCAATGCTATTAGGTTAGAACACATAAATTACCTGACAATTTCCCTTTAAATTAAGCAGGGCTTTCAAACTCGGCTGGGTATATGGGCACAAAGAAAAAAATTGAATCTGGGGGGGTCACATTCTTTGGAGAATAAAGTGACCGTTTAACATATTTTTTTTCTATACATATTTTGGTATTTTTTTATATATATATTTTTGGCGTGCTTATTTTATTTCTCTAAATGGCATTCACCGTATCGGTTATATTACTGTTTTATAGCTTGGGTCGTTACATATGTAGCAATAACAAACTTTTTGTTTGCATTAGTTTATATAGAAAATAGCATTATTGGTGCCAAAATATTTTTTCATGCTTTATTTATTTATTTTTTAACAGTTTTACAATCCCCCCACACACACACAATTTGCCACATACTGTAATATTGTCTTACAATTAGCACCAAATAATAATTCTGGCCAACATCTTGTAATAATATTCCCCCATCCTGGTCCCTATCTTGTATTTATGTGCCCCATCATGGTCCCTATCTTGTAGTAATGTGTCTCATCCTGTAATAATATGTCCCATCCTTGTCCCTATCTTGTAGAATTGTTCCCCATCCCGGTCATTATCTTGCAGTAATAAACCCATCCGGGTCCCCGTCTTGTAGTAATACCCCCATCCCGGTCTTCATATTGTCTTAATGTCCTTATCCTTTTCCCCTACTTGTAATAACATCTCCCATTCCAGTCCTAATCTTCTAGTAATGTCTCCATTCTGGTCCTCGTCTTGTAGTAATACCCCCATTCTGAACCATTCTGAACCTCATCTAGTAGTAATGTCTTCATTCTTGTCCCCTACTTGTAGTAATGTCTCCCATCCTGGTCCTAATCTTGTAGTAATGTGCTCATCCTGGTCCATAGTGTAGTAATGCCCCATGCTTGTCCTCCTTTTGTATTAATGCCACATCCATATTCAAATAGTGCAGTAATTCCCCATCTTTTTCCCCATGTTGCTCCATCCTTGTTCCCATAGTGTAGTAATACCCTATCACACTCCCCTTGCAACGGCTGTCGCCTTTCCTGGCACAAGTGTTTGGTTTCTGCATACCTCCCAACCATCCCATCCCTTTCAGAGGGACTGTCCCGATTTGACGGCTCCCTCTTGCCGTCCCGCTGTTCACTGCTCTTGTCCTGGCTCCTCCATTTAGTGCATTGAATAAATTAACTCAAGACGAGCAGTGCATAAATTAAATTCTCATTTGCAGTGGTTTCTCAGATGGGGCTAAAACTCATGAACTGGGGATGAGTTTTTTGTCCATATCAATGAGGTTTAGCAAAGGTGGCTCCTTTGTTAATTTAATTTATATATAGGGTGTCACCAATTGGGTTAATCACTGGAACCATCCGTAGTGGCGGTTCAAGGGCTCATCTACCCTCATGGATGGTTTTTCAGTGGTAATAAAATATATGGTTGAACAATGAGATTATGCATTGACTAATAGACTAATTGTTTAATAATATAAACTCTTGGATCTATATTTCCTTCCTTTCTTTTTCCTTCATCTTACTAAGTCTTTATGATGAATTGAATATTATGTGATAGATGAATTTGGAATATTAGCATCATTTTGGTGCCTGTGGAGGAAACTGTATCATGTTAATGTATATCCGCAAATGTATATTTTGTTGATAATCATGATTACCCAAATGTGATACTAATGAATGTTGTATGTCTATGGGTGTATTTTTTAGCTTAAATAATAAAGATATTTTTTACATAAATTGGGTTAATTGAGTTAAAAATTACATAGAGATATAGATAGATATATACTGCATGTCTATGTAGGTGAAGGAAAAAAATCAGATTCTTTTGTTCTTATAAAACTACTATAAACTGTATGCAGAATTATTATGCAAATGAGTATTTTGATTACATGATAATTTTTATACAAGTTGTCCTACTCCAAGATGTATAGGCTTGAGAGCCAACTACCAATTAAGTAAATCAGGTGATGCATCTCTGTAATGAGGAGGGGTGTGGGGTAATGACATCAACACCCTATATAAGGTGTGCTTAATTATTAGGCAACTTCCTTTCCTTTGGCAAAATGGGTCAGAAGATAGATTTGACAGGCTCTGAAAAGTCCAAAATTGTGAGATGTCTTGCAGAGGGATGCAGCAGTCTTGAAATTGCCAAACTTTTGAAGCGTGATCACCGAACAATCAAACATTTCATGGCAAATAGCCAACAGGGTCTCAAGAAGCGTGTTGGGCAAAAAAGGTGCAAAATAACTGCCCATGAATTGAGGAAAATCAAGCATAAAGCTGCCAAGATGCCATTTGCCACCAGTTTGGACATATTTCAGAGAGCTGCAATGTTACTGGAGTATCAAAAAGCACAAGGTGTGCCATACTCAGGGACATGGCCAAGGTAAGGAAGGCTGAAAAACCACCACCTTTGAACAAGAAACATAAGATAAAATGTCAAGACTGGGCCAAGAAAAATCTTAAGACTGATTTTTCAAAGGTTTTAAGGACTGATGAAATGAGAGTGACTCTTGATGGGCCAGATAGATGGGCGGGCCAAAGGCTGGATCAGTAAAGGGCAGAGAGCTCCACTCCGACTCAGACGCCAGCAAGTTGGAGGTGGGGTACTGTTATGGGCTGGTATCATCAAAGATGAACTTGTGGGACCTTTTCGGTTTGAGGATGGAGTGAAGCTCAACTCCCAGACCTACTGCCAGTTTCTGGAAGACAACTTCTTCAAGCAGTGGTACAGGAAGAATTCGATATCGTTCAAGAAAAACATGATTTTCATGCAGGACAATGCTCCATCACATGCATCCAACTACTCCACAGCATGTCTGGCCAGTAAAGGTCTAAAAGATGAAAAAATAATGACATGTTCCCCTTGTTCACCTGATCTGAACCCCATAGAGAACCTGTGGTCACTCATAAAATGTAAGATCTACAGGAAGGGAAAACGGTACACTTCTTGGAACAGTGTCTGGGAGGCTGTGGTGGCTGCTGCACGCAATGTTGATCATAAACAGATCAAGCAACTGACAATCTATGGATGGTAGGCTGTTGAGTGTCATCATAAAGAAAGGTGGCTATATTGGTCACTAATTTTTTGCAGTTTTGTTTTTGCATGTCAGAAATGTTTATTTCTAAATATTGTACAGTTATATTGGTTTACCTGGTGAAAATAAACAAGTGAGATGGGAATATATTTGGTTTTTATTAAGTTGCCTAATATTCTGCACAGTAATAGTTACCTGCACAAACAGATATCCTCCTAAGACAGCCAAATCTAAAAAAAACCCCACTCCAACTTCCAAAAATATTAAGCTTTGATATTTATGAGTCTTTTGGGTTGATTGAGAACATAGTTGTTGATCAATAATAAAAAATACTCTAAAATACAACTTGCCTAATAATTCTGCACACGGTGTAAAGAAATGAGAAAGAAAAAATGGTAAAAGCATAATTTTATTTTTTACCCCCTCTTGGAATCAAAACAGCAGCTTTCAAACACGCTACAGCAGCTCTAGCTGTGGAGCCACAGATTATGTTGACATTGACAGGATAATATGCCCCCAGTATATAGCGGAAAACACAGTACACAGGGTAATATGCCCCCAGTATACAGCGCAAAACACAGTACAGAGGGTAATATGTTCCCAGTATACAGCGCAAAACAAAGTACACAGGGTAATATGCCCCCAGTATACAGCGCAAAACAAAGTACACAGGGTAATATGTCCCTAGCACCTAACAGTAGAAAGTGCAGCACCTCTCCTCATAGGGTAATGTGTAGCAGACCTCAGCGCCTCATAATTAACATATCAATAAACCCCCAAGCCCATATAAGGCTACTTTCACACTTGCGTTGAACGGCATCCATTGCATTGCATTGTGTGACGGATGCAACGGATGCGTTGCATATAATGGCACAACTGATGCAACGGATCGTACAAAACAACGTGAACAACAACATGAAAGCTTTTTTTTTTTTCTTCTTTACAGTTTTACCGGCAGCAAACTATTGTGAACGATCAGCTGATCACCCGGCGGCCGGGCGTTCAGCTGAACGCTTTCGCATGCCGGCGGCCGGGTGCTCAGCAGAGCGCTCTCACATGCCGGCTGCTCAGCTGAGCGCTCTCACATGCCGGTGGCCGGGCGCTCAGCTGAGCGCTCTCACATGCCGGCGGCCAGGCGCTCAGCTGAGAGCTCTGACATGCCGGCTGCTGGGCGCTCAGCTGAGCGCTCTCAATAACCGGCTGCCGGGCGCTCAGCTGAGCGCTCTCACATGCCGGCGGCCAGGCGCTCAGCTGAGAGCTCTCATGCCGGCGGCCGGGCGCTCAGCTGAGAGCTCTCACATGCCGGCGGCCGGGCGCTCAGCTGAGAGCTCTCAAATGCCAGCGGCCGGGCGCTCAGCTGAGAGCTCTCACATGCCGGCGGCCGGGCGCTCAGCTGAACGTTTGGCCACTGAGAAACAAAATAAAGTTTCGTGATTTAAAAAAAAAAAAAGAGCATGCGCAGTGAAAAATAAAGGTTTCCGCCGCTCAAAAAAATGTTACATGCTGCGTTCCTTCCGTCCGACGCAGCGTCAAAATAACGACACTGCGTCGTCCAGCAGATGCAACGCTGACACTTGCGTTACAGTGCATCGTCCATACAAGTCTATGGAGAATAGCGCAGTGCGTTAACGGACTGCGCTATTCTCCATAGTGACGGACTGCGCTGAACGCAAGTGTGAAAGTACCCTAATATACACAGCTCAAATCCCCTCCCTCAGCTTTTTATAATATACACAACTCAGGCCCCCCAGCCCCATATAATAATATACACAGCTGCAGAACCTCGATTAGTCCTCCATCCAGCCCACCACAGTGCACAGTATAGCAGACCTGGACCCCTATCACAAGTTGTCACCACACATCGTCTTACCAGCCTCTGGAGCTATGTGTCTAGGAGAGAAGCCATGAATCACAACAAAGGAGGGAGAGGGGGCGGAGCCTGCAATGAGCTCCACAGGTTCTGTCTGGAGAGCAGAGAAGATGCCGGGATCCTCTTCATGCAGATGATCTGCCAGGACCTGACCACGCACGGTGTGCTGTGTAACCATGTAAGCGGCCAGACAGGAAGATTTAAAGGTACAGTACCGCCCGTGGGCCCTGTGAAGAGGGGGTGGCTGAGGCTTAATAAAGCTAAGTAATTACCCTGCCCCCCCCTCTTCACTGAGCTCGGTACACCAGTTTTGGTTGTAATGCCCTGATGGCGGCCCTGTATATCAAAGGTCATACACCATTAAAACTAAACTGTAATTTACAATGGTGGAATAATTATTGCACACAAAATGTAAAGAAACCACCACACTCCAAAATGAAGGATAAAATAAGAACTGTTGCTTTCATTGAGCCTTCAGCATGTGTTGGTAGATAAGTGAAAAGTTCACAAATGTTTTGGTCTAAATCGGTCCTTAATCACAGGCTATGAGATGTATATGTTGCGGACGGAGGCCGGGCCGCTGCAGAGGCTGCTCGGATCCGGGTTCGTTACTGCGGCTCAAGTGGTGGCCAGACCATGGCTCGCACGGCCTTCCGTCCTCACAACCGTAGGAAGGGAGTATTTACAGGGGATGGTTTTGTCGGTGACGCCACCCGTGGGTTGCGGTGAGAGTTCGTAGCACTACCGCTGCCTGGTGATGGGGCACCTAGGGCTGATGGAACGGGGCAGCAGGATGGAATCCCCTCCACGGGTAGGGGAGGTGTAGTCCCGGGGCCCAGGAATACAGGAGCAATGGCTGCTGGAGGGGACGTGCCGGCTTGGACCGGGGGTAAATGGTGTACTCCAGTTCAAAGAATCGCACACAAGTCTAGTGGTAAACCAAATTTCAAGTGACCGGTCACCTCCGGCGGGTGTATTCGGGTCCCACACCCGGGCGTAGCAAACAGGGGTCCGTTCCTCCTGCACTCAGTGTTTGTGTCTTCACTGGGACAACTCCGCTTAGAACGGGGAAGTCCACTCCCGATACTGTGTATGTTGGGAGCTGAGGCCCACGAAATTTGACCCTTGGGATTTCTGTGGGTTCTGACGGACACCCTATCCCCCGCGTTGGGCTGCTGTTTCGCTCTCTGGGCTTCTGTGGAACAAGGCCTGAAACCTTGTCCCCAGCTGGTCAATAAACAAGGGTGCTTGCAACCTTCCTCGTCCTAGGGTCCAGGTACCCCGACTGTGCACGGCCTCCGGACAGGATTCCCGCTGTCGGCACCGGCGGGCTACAACCCTGCCCCGGTCCACTTTAGGTCTCCCGCGACAGGATCTCCGTCGCCTGTGGTCCTGCTTGCCGTCTGCCACCTAGTCCGGTAGTCCAGGGGCCCCAACCCCTGACTCCACTGAACTTCCACACTCCTCCACTGTCAACTGTCAGAACTCAACTCTAACTATAAACTAACTGGTTCCCTCCCCTGACACCTCAGGACCCCTAGGTGGGCGCTCCCATCTGCCTGGCCCCGCCCACTGGTGTGTCCCTATTGCCATGAGGGGGTGACTAGGCTTTACTGGCTGTGTGGTGTACCCGGGTGTGGGTTTTGTGTTGGCATGCCAAGGAGGATGGAGCTTTGTACCAGAGAGATTTGTACAACTTCTGTGACTACCTGGTTTTGCCAGGGTGTCACATATACTGTACATATAACATACAGTATATACAGTCATATGAAAAAGTTTGGGCACCCCTATTAATGTTAACTTTTTTTCTTTATAACAATTTGGGTTTTTGCAACAGCTATTTCAGTTTCATATATCTAATAACTGATGGACTGAGTAATATTTCTGGATTGAAATGAGGTTTATTGTACTAACAGAAAATGTGCAATCCGCATTTAAACATAATTTGACAGGTGCAAAAGTATGGGCACCCTTATCAATTTCTTGAGTTGAACACTCCTAACTACTTTTTACTGACTTACTAAAGCACTAAATTGGTTTTGTAACTTCATTGAGCATTGAACTTCATAGGCAGGTGTATCCAATCATGAGAAAAGGTATTTAAGGTGGTCACTTGCAAGTTGTTCTCCTATTTGAATTTCCTATGAAGAGTGGCATCATGGGTTCCTCAAAACAACTCTCAAATGATCTGAAAACAAAGATTATTCAACATAGTTGTTCAGGGGAAGGATACAAAAAGTTGTCTCAGAGATTTAAACTGTCAGTTTCCACTGTAAGGAACATAGTAAGGAAATGGAAGAACACAGGTACAGTTCTTGTTAAGCCCAGAAGTGGCAGGCATAATGTGGCAGTGGCATAATAAAAATATCAGAAAGGCAGAGAAGAATGGTGAGAACAGTCAAGGACAATCCACAGACCACCTCCAAAGACCTGCAGCATCATCTTGCTGCAGATGGTGTCAATGTGCATTGGTCAACAATACAGCGCACTTTGCACAAGGAGAAGCTGTATGGGAGAGTGATGTGAAAGAAGCCATTTCTGCAAGCACGCCACAAACAGAGTCGCCTGAGGTATGCAAAAGCATATTTGGACAAGCCAGTTACATTTTGGAAGAAGGTCCTGTGGACTGATGAAACAAAGATTGAGTTGTTTGGTCATACAAAAAGGCGTTATGCATGGAGGCAAAAAAACACTGCATTCCAACAAAAGCACTTGCTACCCACAGTAAAATTTGGTGGAGGTTCCATCATGCTTTGAGGCTGTGTGGCCAATGCCAGCACCGGGAATCTTGTTAAAGTTGAGGGTCGCATGGATTCAACTCAGTATCAGCAGATCCTTGACAATAATGTGGAAGAATCAGTGACGAAGTTGAAGTTACGCAGGGGATGGATATTTCAGCAAGACAATGATCCAAAACACCGCTCCAAATCTACTCAGGCATTCATGCAGAGGCACAATTACAATGTTCTGGAATGGCCATCCCAGTCCCCAGACCTGAATATCATTGAACATCTGTGGGATGATTTGAAGCGTGCTGTCCATGCTCGGCGACCATCAAACTTAACTGAACTGGAATTGTTTTGTAAACAGGAATGGTCAAATATACCTTCATCCAGGATCCAGGAACTAATTCAAAGCTACAGGAAGCAACTAGAGGCTGTTATTTTTGCAAAAGGAGGATCTACAAAATATTAATGTCACTTTTATGTTGAGGTGCCCATACTTTTGCACCGGTCAAATTTTGTTTAAATGCGGATTGCACATTTTCTGTTAGTACAATAAACCTTATTTCAATCCAGAAATATTACTCAGTCCATCAGTTATTAGATATATGAAACTGAAATAGCTGTTGCAAAACCCCAAATTGTTGTAAAGAAAAAAGGTTAACATTAATAGGGGTGCCCAAACTTTTTCATATGACTGTATGAATATAAAGGGCTCAAATATATAGTAAAACACTACAATTGTATATATGTATTATATAACAAAATGGTAAGAAATTATATATGGTTAGCTGAAATGAAACATGAATGTATACGATTGGTATATAGCAGACACATAACAAGTGATAAATAGTAATGGGCGAGCACTAAAATTGCTCGGGTGCTCAGTACTCAAATCGAACAAATTGGAACGTTTGGGTGCCCGTCTCGAGTAACGAGTATAATGGAACTCAATGGAAAACGCATTTTTTGGCAGACACTCCCTGGTCTGGGGGGCAGCGAAATGGATGAAAGCAATGCTGAAATGGAAAGAGAACAGCGTGGGGAAGATGCCTGAATGCTTCTCTGGATGCCAACTAAGTTGTGAGAGTATTATGCCACTTTTACGGACTGATAAAACATACCAAACTAAAGGTAACATGGATTTTACAGGAAAAATTGTTAGGAAACATTCTTTACAGTATAATGACTTGTATATGAGGCAAATTTACTATAGAGAAAACTATCTACTCCCTTAGGCTATGTTCACTTTTAGGAGTTTTGCTGCTTTTTTGCACTTTCATTGCTTTCAATGGAGAAAAATGCTGCCATAAGGCTGAAAACAATGACTTGCTCCTTCTTTCAAAAAGGCAGCATTTTGTCAGTCAGAAAAATAAAGGAAAATAAATTTTGTATATGAGATTTTCCTATTTTCCATTTGTAAGGACTGGGACTCCTAGATAGAGATGAGGGAACCTGTTCAGTAAATGTTCACCAATTTCAAATTCAGTATGAGTGATAGCTTGTTTGATCGGGTTCAGTATCACCGAGCCTCTCCCCGAACGTCAGTAATGTTCATTTTTGTTTGGCTGCATTTCCAAAAATACTTTTTTCATAGTATTTTCTGCTTTTGGATAGGATTGTGATGCTATTTGAAGTGGAGACATGTAAAATCAGTTCAGGAGGCGGGAGCTCTGGCCTGGGAGAAGCCAGACACACGGGGCGCCATGCTTTGTTTTTTCCTTAATTTTATTCGTGGATGTTGCTGCAGCCAATCATTGCGCAGCAAACATCCACAAGGTTCAGACAGAAGGGCTTATGTGATTGGCTGCCTAAGTCACATGTCTGTGTGCATATAAATTGCGTACATGTTGCCTCAGTGCCATTTTGTGAATGTGAAATGTTAGGGAAGGTGCTGCCGCCGGGGCTGCTAGACTGTGCGTTTAGTTAGGGGTTTAATGCTAGGTAGTTCAGATAGGAGAGTGATAGTTTACAGTAGGGATGTGCAGTGTAGGGAAATCGGCACATTTCATAACTGAAATAGGGATTGGTACTTGTAGTGCCTGCTAAAGAGTTGCCAGTGAAGCATGTAAATAAGTATTGCTATGTATTACTGGCTGTTGAAAAGTATACAAACACAGTCATAGGTATGGTTACTGGTTAGTGCATGGCCTAAAAAAATAGCCAGTGAAGTATCTAAAAATTGGGTCTTGGCAATTTTAATTACCTAGTCAAAAATCTGGAAACACAGCTATAGGAATTGTTGCTTGTTAGTGCCTGGCCTAAAAAAAATTGCTAGGGAAGTATCTAACAAGTGGTTCTTGGCAATTTTAATTTCCTGCTGAAAATTATGCAAACACAATTAGGGCTCATGCGCACATAACTGCTAAATATTCTGCAGCGATTTGACACCACATGTGCGCGTCAAATCGCTGCAGAAACACTGCATAATGGATGCTGTTTTTTTGTACAAAAAAAGCCGATTTCATGCGCTATGGCTGCTGCCCCCACCACCCACCATAGACAGAGTGGGAGCTGTATCCATAGCGCATGGAATAATTGACATGCTCATTTTATGAACGCACGGATTTGTGTCAAAATTTTAGCACCCAAATCATAAAAGCATCGTGCGCACGTGTCATGCACAATCTGCAGGGAACGCAGAACGCATTCATTTAGGCTGCAGTGCTATACGCAGCGTAAATGCATGCAATTACGCAACATGAGTACAAGGCCTTATAGGTATTGATAGTTAGGCGTGCGTGGCCGAAAACGTTGCTAGTGAAGTATCTAAAAAGTGGTTATTGCCAATTTTAATTGCCTGTTCAAAATTCTGCAAACACAGCTGAAGGTATTGTTGCTTGTTAGTGCCTGGCCCAAGGTGGTAAGGAAGTGTCTTAAAAGTGTTTATTTGCAACTTAAATTGTCAGCTCAAAATTACGCAGTGAAATACATGTATAGGTATTGTTAGTGGTGGTTGCTGAAAATTTGCTATTGAACAAGCCAAAAAGGTCTTCTTGGCACTTTACCATATCTGCTCCAAATGACGTAGTGAATCGCATTTGTAGGTAGTGGTACGTTTTAGTGCCTTCACAATATTGCCAACTCAGGCAGGAAATAAATAAGTTATGTTTTGTCAGATGCCTGTCAGGTGTGGGTATAGGATTGTGAAACATCTGTTTCAAAGGGTAAGGGGTACTTTGCACACTACGACATTGCAGGTGCAATGTCGGTGGGGTCAAATTGAAAGTGACGCACATCCGTCATCGCAGGCGATATCGTAGTGTGTAAAGCCTAGATGATACGATTAACGAGCGCAAAAGCGTCGTAATCGTATCATCGGTGTAGCGTCGGCGTAATCCATAATTACGCTGACGCGATGGTCCGATGTTGTTCCTCGCTTCAGCAGCAGCACACATCGCTGTGTGTGAAGCCGCAGGAGCGAGGAACATCTCCTACCGGCGTCACCGTGGCTCCCGTAGGATATGCGGAAGGGAGAAGGTGGGCGGGAAGTTTACATCCCGCTCATCTCCGCCCCTTCGCTCCTATTGGCCGCCTGCCGTGTGACGTTGCAGTGACGCCGTACGACCCGCCCCCTTAATAAGGAGGCGGGTCGCCGGCCAGAGCGACGTCCCAGGACAGGTGAGTCCATGTGAAGCTACCGTAGCGATAATGTTCTCTACGGCAGCTATCACAAGGATATCGCAGCGGCGACGGGGGTGGGGACTATCGCGCTCGGCATCGCAGCATCGGCTTGCGATGTTGCAGCGTGCAAAGTAGCCCTAAGGGTACATTATTCTTCTTATTATTATTATTCTTCTTGACCTTTCTGCCGCCTTCGACACTGTTGACCACCATCTCCTTCTCCCTATGCTCCATTCGATCGGCCTAAAGGACACTGTTCTTTCCTGGTTCTCTTCCTATCTTTCTGGCCGCTCATCCAGCGTATCATTTGCTCGCTCCACATCTTCTCCTCTTCCTCTCACTGTTGGGGTCCCTCAAGGTTCAGTCCTTGGTGTTACATCTTGTGGCTCTCCTCTTGCAAGGAATGAGGTGGTCCCCCATTCCTTGTCTGCCGCGAGGCCTCCTGCTCAGCAGCGCCAAAGGCCTGGGAGACTGCAGAAGTTTCCTCCTCCTAGATGCAGCAGAAGGGTGACACCTAGTGGTTTACTCCTTGTAAGGAATGAAGTGGTCTCCCATCCCTTGCCTGCCACGTGCCCTCCTGCTCGGCATCGCAGAGGGTCGGAGTGGTTGCACAGTGTGCAAAGGATAGATGCTCAGGGAAGCAGCAAGACTTCCCTTAGCTCTGCACATTGTGAAACCGAAGATCCCGCCTTTATGACCCAGAGGCAGGAGGTTGAGCATGTGCCCCACGTGACGTCTTCTGATTCGCTCACTGGTATCACACGGCCAGATAACGAGGCTGGTGATGTGCTGAATCCTGACTGGCCGGGCCAGGACGTCACAGATCATGATTGGGTCACATCCGTCTCGCGCCCGCCCTTGGCTGGAGCTACATCTCCTTAAAAACCCCTCCTGCCATCATGGCGGCGCGCGACCGTCCTTCTATGTTTGGATGTCTGGCAGCGTGCTGCCATGCCACTGTACAGACGTCATTGTATTTTGCAGGTCTCGCCCCTGCCTTGCTGCTCCGGCAGTATTCCGTTTAACAGGCTGTGTTCCTGTCCCAGGTGAGCTCCTTGAGTCTCTGTCGGACTCACCTGGTTTCTGAAGCACACGTGCGTGGGCACCTCTGTGCTACCCTCGTGCCATATTCCTGTGACTCCTGCTGGCACACGTGCGTAGGCACCTCTGTGCGTCCCCGTGCAACAGGTACACCGAGTTGTGAGCCCCGTGCCATACAACCCTCACGGGTTAGGGCGGACAGGTGTACGCAGATCGTCGATGACATTCCAGACGATCGCTAGCATCAACCCGCTCACTCTTCTCCCACCATAGCAGCGGTCCCTTACACCGCACAGTGGACCTTGACCGGCGAAAGCTGTCCATATACCATCTTGGCACGCTTCCCGGGTCCCCCTCGTAACATTACGGTCGCGCCAAAGGTCTGGCTATGGCAGAAGAGCAGCAGCAGTTGCTGCGTTATGTGCAGCAGTTGGAGTCACGATTGACAGCTGTGGAGCGGTCTTCCCCCGATAAGGCTGCTCTAGCGACAATTGCCACCCAAGCGGCTACTCAGGCTGTGGAATTGAGCGGAAAGTCGCCTCGCCTTGTGCTCCCAGAGCGCTTCAACGGGGACAGCTCCGAGTGCCGTGGTTTCATAAACCAGGTTACCACCTACTTGGAGATGTCCGCCACTGTTTATGCTACTGAGAAGGCGAAAGTAGCATTCGTCCAGTCCCTGCTCACAGGGAGAGCGCTAAAATGGTCCACGCCGTTGTGGGAGTGCGGAGATCGGGTGGTGAATCACCTGCCAGTTTATCTTGAGGCCATGAGAAAGGTGTTCCTCGGGCCTCAAGTCACCCACGACTCCGCGCTTCGACTCCTACGCCTTCGGCAAAAGTCCACTTCAGTCAGGGACTTTGCGGTGCAGTTCAGGACACTCGCCGCAGAGCTGGACTGGCCAGATAAAGTCCTTGTCCCTGTGTTCTGGGAGGGTCTGGCAGGGTTCGTCAAAGACGCGCTGGCCACGCTTGATGTGCCGACCACCTTAGAGGCCTTGATACGGCTTGCTTCTCGCATAGACATCCGCCACGCGGAGCGGAGGCTCGAGGTCTCTTCGGCACCCACGTCTACCTGGCCTACAGAGCCTCTGACTCTCCTTCCCCACCAGACCAGTCTCCCAGCCAGTTCTGTTGATGACTCTGTGGAGCCCATGGAAGTCTCCAAGGTGGTCTCCTCTACCACAGGCTCTCGGCCGCCGGTCGTTTGCTTTGCCTGTGGGCAGAGGGGACATGTAGCTACCCGATGTTCAAAACCATCGGAAAAGAGACAGTGTCTGGTTTCCATCAGAGGAGAAACCCTAGACGCTGCCTCTCCTTCTAAATTAACCCTCAGCGCCCAGTTGCAGTTCGGCACCACTGTCTTCCCTGCCCTGGCTTGCTTAGACACTGGCGCTGACGGTAATTTCATTTCAGCCTCCCTGGCAACTAGGTACTCTGTTCCCCTGGTCCTGTTGCCTAAACCAATCAGTGTCCAGGTAGTCAACGGGTCCCTACTTGTCAAACCCATTACCCAGATCACCGTCCCTCTCAGGATGGATGTACCACCAGGCCACCATGAGCAGGTGTCCTTTCTGGTGCTTACAGAAGGGACGGATGAGATCCTACTAGGACTCCCCTGGTTGAAACGGCATGCTCCAATACTCAACTGGACAACAGGGGAGATCTCGTCCTGGGCAGGGTCATGTAAAGAACACCTCGGGACCACCGGGTCACCCACTCCCCTAGACCTGGTGCCACCTGGCCAGACCCTCGTGCCCCCTAGGTTACGGAACGATGTACTTTCCTGGGACCATACCTCCAAGGTCGTGGGCCTCTTCAGGTCCAAAAGGACCAGAGTTCTAGAGGCCAGGCATGATTGGTGGCCGACGGCCGACTCCTCGTCCGACAACCCTGAAGTAGCGAGGTTGGTTAAAACAAAAATCGTTCAGGGCAAGAGGTACTTTCTCGTGGAGTGGGTCGGTCGTGGACCGAAGCATAGGACCTGGGAATTGGAGGATCATGTCCACGCTCCGGGTTTGGTAGCCGCCTTTGAGCACAGGCGGCAGGGGGGCCCTAGACGGGGGGGTAATGTTACATCTCGTGGCTCTCCTCTTGCAAGGAATGAGGTGGTCCCCCATTCCTTGTCTGCCGCGAGCCCTCCTGCTCAGCAGCGCCAAAGGCCTGGGAGACTGCAGGAGTTTCCTCCTCCTAGATGCAGCAGAAGGGTGACACCTAGTGGTTTACTCCTTGTAAGGAATGGAGTGGTCTCCCATCCCTTGCCTGCCACGTGCCCTCCTGCTCGGTATCGCAGAGGGTCGGAGTGGTTGCACAGTGTGCAAAGGATAGATGCTCAGGGAAGCAGCAAGACTTCCCTTAGCTCTGCACATTGTGAAACCGAAGATCCCGCCTTTATGACCCAGAGGCAGGAGGTTGAGCATGTGCCCCACGTGACGTCTTCTGATTCGCTCACTGGTATCACACGGCCAGATAACGAGGCTGGTGATGTGCTGAATCCTGACTGGCCGGGCCAGGACGTCACAGATCATGATTGGGTCACATCCGTCTCGCGCCCGCCCTTGGCTGGAGCTACATCTCCTTAAAAACCCCTCCTGCCATCATGGCGGCGCGCGACCGTCCTTCTATGTTTGGATGTCTGGCAGCGTGCTGCCACGCCACTGTACAGATGTCATTGTATTTTGCAGGTCTCGCCCCTGCCTTGCTGCTCCGGCAGTATTCCGTTTAACAGGCTGTGTTCCTGTCCCAGGTGAGCTCCTTGAGTCTCTGTCGGACTCACCTGGTTTCTGAAACACACGTGCGTGGGCACCTCTGTGCTACCCTCGTGCCATATTCCTGTGACTCCCGCTGGCACACGTGCGTAGGCACCTCTGTGCGTCCCCGTGCAACAGGTACACCGAGTTGTGAGCCCCGTGCCATACAACCCTCACGGGTTAGGGCGGACAGGTGTACGCAGATCGTCTGTGACATTCCAGACGATCGCTAGCATCAACCCGCTCACTCTTCTCCCACCATAGCAGCGGTCCCTTACACCGCACAGTGGACCTTGACCGGCGGAAGCTGTCCATATACCATCTTGGCACGCTTCCCCGGGTCCCCCTCGTAACACTTGGCCCTCTTCTTTTCTCCCTGTACACTGCCCCAATTGGAATGACCATCAGCAGATTTGGCTTTCAGTACCATCTTTATGCTGATGACACACAGCTACAGTTAGGTCCAGAATTATTTGGACAGTGACACAAGTTTTGTTATTTTAGCTGTTTACAAAAGCATGTTCAGAAATACAATTATATATATAATATGGGCTGAAAGTGCACACTCCCAGCTGCAATATGAGAGTTTTCACATCCAAATCGGAGAAAGGGTTTAGGAATCATAGCTCTGTAATGCATAGCCTCTTCTTTTTCAAGGGACCAAAAGTAATTGGACAAGGGACTCTGAGGGCTGCAATTAACTCTGAAGGCGTCTCCCTCGTTAACCTGTAATCAATGAAGTAGTTAAAAGGTCTGGGGTTGATTACAGGTGTGTGGTTTTGCATTTGGAAGCTGTTGCTGTGACCAGACAACATGCGGTCTAAGGAACTCTCAATTGAGGTGAAGCAGAACATCCTGAGGCTGAAAAAAAAGAAAAAATCCATCAGAGAGATAGCAGACATGCTTGGAGTAGCAAAATCAACAGTCGGGTACATTCTGAGAAAAAAGGAATTGACTGGTGAGCTTGGGAACTCAAAAAGGCCTGGGCGTCCACGGATGACAACAGTGGTGGATGATCGCCGCATACTTTCTTTGGTGAAGAAGAACCCGTTCACAACATCAACTGAAGTCCAGAACACTCTCAGTGAAGTAGGTGTATCTGTCTCTAAGTCAACAGTAAAGAGAAGACTCCATGAAAGTAAATACAAAGGGTTCACATCTAGATGCAAACCATTCATCAATTCCAAAAATAGACCAGAGTTAAATTTGCTGAAAAACACCTCATGAAGCCAGCTCAGTTCTGGAAAAGTATTCTATGGACAGATGAGACAAAGATCAACCTGTACCAGAATGATGGGAAGAAAAAAGTTTGGAGAAGAAAGGGAACGGCACATGATCCAAGGCACACCACATCCTCTGTAAGACATGGTGGAGGCAACGTGATGGCATGGGCATGCATGGCTTTCAATGGCACTGGGTCACTTGTGTTTATTGATGACATAACAGCAGACAAGAGTAGCCGGATGAATTCTGAAGTGTACCGGGATATACTTTCAGCCCAGATTCAGCCAAATGCCGCAAAGTTGATCGGACGGCGCTTCATAGTACAGATGGACAATGACCCCAAGCATACAGCCAAAGCTACCCAGGAGTTCATGATTGCAAAAAAGTGGAACATTCTTCAATGGCCAAGTCAATCACCAGATCTTACCCCAATTGAGCATGCATTTCACTAGCTCAAATCCAGACTTAAGACGGAAAGACCCACAAACAAGCAAGACCTGAAGGCTGCGGCTGTAAAGGCCTGGCAAAGCATTAAGAAGGAGGAAACCCAGCGTTTGGTGATGTCCATGGGTTCCAGACTTAAGGCAGTGATTGCCTCCAAAGGATTCGCAACAAAATATTGAAAATAAAAAAAATTTGTTTGGGTTTGGTTTATATGTCCAATTACTTTTGACCTCCTAAAATGTGGAGTGTTTGTAAAGAAATGTGTACAATTCCTACAATTTCTATCAGATATTTTTGTTCAAACCTTCAAATTAAACGTTACAATCTGCACTTGAATTCTGTTGTAGAGGTTTCATTTCAAATCCTATGTGGTGGCATGCAGAGCCCAACTCGCGAAAATTGTGTCACTGTCCAAATATTTCTGGACCTAACTGTATACACCTCATCCCCTGAGCTCACCCCCGCTGTACTACAGAACACAAGTGACTGCCTGACTGCAGTTTGCAATGTCATGTCTGCTCTCTATCTGAAACTTAACCTTTCCAAAACTGAACTTCTGCTTTTCCCTCCATCTCCCAACCTTCCTAAACCTGACATCTCCCTCTCTGTGTGTGGCACAACGATTAGTCCTAGGCTGCAGGCCCGCTGCCTGGGGGTTATACTTGACACTGATCTCTCCTTCACCTCCCACATACAATCCCTAGCCGCACCTGCCGCTTGCACCTCAAGAACATCTCTAGAATCCGCCCCTTTCTCACAATGGAAACGACAAAAACCCTCACCGTGGCCCTGATCCACTCTCGCCTTGACTACTGTAACTCTCTATTAATTGGTCTCCCCCTAACTAGACTCTCCCCTCTACAGTCCATCCTTAATGCAGCAGCCAGGGTCACCTATCTGGCTAACCGCTACTCGGATGCCTCTGCTCTTTGCCAGTCATTGCACTGGCTGCCCATATATCATAGGATCCAATTCAAACTGCTTGTTCTCACCCACAAAGCTCTCCACAGTGCGGCACCCCCCTACATCTCCACCCTCCTCTCTGTCTATCACCCCACCCGTTCTCTACGCTCTGCAAATGACTTTCGACTAACATCCACACTAATTCGAACCTCCCACTCCTGAATCTAAGACTTCTTCCGAGCTGCACCAAACCTCTGGAACGCTCTACCCCAAGACGTTAGGACAAATCACAACTTACTCAGCTTCAGATGCTCCCTAAAAACGCATCTTTTTAGGGCGGCCTATCACACTCCCTAGCCAAACTAATTTCACCTAATCCCTCTACAACTTCTCAGAACATAACACCCATGTCAAACTCCATGGCACCCAAATGCATCTCAAGGCTCTGGCCAACTGGTCCAGGAAGCCATTATCTATCCCCCATGAGATGGCTGGATTCTCATTGTAAATAAGCACTTGTACCTTGCCCCTCCCCCCATCTCATTGTACGGTAGATTGTAAGCTCTCACGAGCAGGGTTGCCATTTTTCCCTTTAAATATTGTATCTTCTATAATTGTTACTTGTTTGTATATGTTTATGTATATGATATGTATATGTATATGAGCCTCCTGAATTGTAAAGCGCTGCGGAATATGTTGGCGCTATAGAAATAAAGATTATTATTATTATTTATTACATTAACCATGAGTGTTAAATCACGACGAGGTTGTCGTGGAAGGGGGAGTAGGCAGGGTGTTGGAGGTGTACATGAGGGAAGCTTTGTTAGTGAAAGTCTAGTGAGCAAATGTGGCGCCCTGGACTAGCCAGGTCGTCACAGGTAACACACTAACACCCCCACCACCACTAGACAGTAACATTAGCCAAACACAAAACCCTTGTTGCCTCCCTCCAGTGTCTGATGTCCACACCAGGTGGGGCGGAGCCAAGCGGTTGGCCCCACCCACCGAGGAGTTCACAGGCCTGGAGGCGGGAAAAGTGACAGTTCAGTTTTAGGAGTGGAAAAGTTGAGTTCAGGAGTTGAGTGGAGGAGATTGAAGTGAAGAGTGTCTGGGTTTGGGGCCCAGGCACTGACAACAAGGCTGGCAGACGGTGGTGGCTGTCTGCAGGAGTGGTGAATCAACGCGGAACCGTAGGACCGGGGTCAGGCGTTGGCCCGCCGGTACCAACCGGGGAGCGAAGTGAAGCCAGCACACACAGGCAGGGCCATCGGACCCCGACTAGGCTTGGAGTCGCCGTCAACAGTCAAATCCGAGTGTGACAGGAACTCCAGGGGTTTCCTAACAGCCAAAGATCCGATAGAAGGCAACCGCCCACACCATGAGGGTATACAGCTACCGCCTAAGACTAGAGACCCAAGGGCCAGCGCCTGCGGGCAAACGGGCTCCTCCGGCATCCATACACCGGGGAGCGGACTACCGTTGGAGATCCACCGTAGTCAAACAAGTACACAAAGGTGCAGGGAAAGACAGCCGCCATCACCTGTCTGGGGAGAGACACTGCAGCCGGCTGCGGGACCCCTCCATCCAGCCGTTTGGTTTACCGAGGACTTTGTGCATCTCTTACTGAGTGAGTACACCCGTGCAATCCGGCACAGCGCCGCGCTGTCCTTGCAACCCTGCACCTCACCAACCCTGCCTCCCCGTCACACCACCGGGCCCCGGGACCACCGACCCCCTACCCACGGAAGGGGAAAACAACATCCCAGCTGCTCCCTACCATCGCTCCCGGGATCCCCGTCACCAGCAGCGGTGGTGCCCATCTTCACCACAACCCGTGGGTGGCGTCACAGACTAAATCCCCAAACAATCCAACCACCCCTTTCACTCACGGGCGAGGAGCGCCGCTCGAGTCCCCGGATCCGGCCCACCGCTTGAGCCACCGAGTAGCAGCAGCCGCAGCAGTGCCGGACCCGAGCGTTGACGAGCGCGGCAGCGGCGTCCTCCCCGCCCACGACATAAACATCATACCCCAAAAGAAATGAGAACAACTTCGTTACTGGACAGCCTACTCCACTAGATTTATTTGGCAGGTGTACATCACTTCAACTTCGAAATGAGGCCTATATACAGCAGATGCTAGAGTGGATGGCAAGTGCTGCATCAAGTAGTCACTCCTCCTCTTCCTCCACCTCAACATCACACACACAATTCCCCAATTACACATGTTTGCGCTCGCATCACAAATCTCCACCCGGCAAACTGACTGTGGGGAATGACTCATGAACGAGTCTGCAGAGCCATTCACACTTTCCATCCAATGGGCATCACAGGTCCGCTACAAGGATTCCCAGACTATTGAGTAGGAAACCATCTGCACCGATGGCCAAAATTTTTATGAGTTGGATCCTGGCTTTGATGAAGTAGGGTTTCAGCAGGATCCCGACCCTTGTCAACTGACGTTAACCACCTGGGGTGGAGATGATGATGATAAGACTCAGATACCTGAGGCACACGCATACTGTGCTGTGATGTCAGGTCAGGAAGAGCAGGAGGGGGACAGCATAGAGCATGATGATGATGATGCAGTTGTAGATCCCACTTGGTGCTAACCCAGAGTCACACAGCTGAGTTGCTCTGCAGAGGAAATGGAGGAAGCCGAGAATGTTACGGTGGCGATTCCCGCACAAACACGTAGTGATGCAACCATGAGAAGCACTGCATCCTCACCCATAACTTTGGCTGTGGCCAGCAACAGTTGCAGGTCTACAGTTCTGAGACCTAGCCTGGGCCTTTTTTGAGACGGCAAAAGATGACCCAACTTCTGTTATCTGCCAACGTTGTAAACAACCACTGAGTAGAAGGAAAAATTCAAAAAATGTGACTACTACATGCATCAATAGGCACATGCGCAACCAATATGCATTAGTGTAGGAATCTCACTCCGTTAAAATCTGAACTAACGAGTCTACCCAGCCACCGGCCGCCAAATCAACATTGTCTGCTGCTTTTTCCTCCTGCGTCACTGGCAAAACTATTGTAACACAGGTCTCTGACCGCAGAACCTCCTCTAGTGTTACCGCTACAGTGGGGGTGAGTGAGGGCCCGTCAGGTATTATGGAAGTGACCGTGCCTGGTGAATATGATCCATGTGAGACACCAAGCACACTACTTCTTTCTCAATCCAGCATTACATCTCCCACTACACCTCCCTCCCAGTCCACTGCTCGGTCGTGTACACCTTACTCCACTCTCTCTCAGCTAGCCCTCGGTCCCGCAGTTTTGGTCATGTTAAAGATCATTTCGTCTGACAGATGCCAGAGTGAACAGCTTGAACTTCATCATATCAAAACGGCCACGGAAATGCTGCATTTCTGCCTGGTTGATACAGAGAGATTACGAAACCTGATGGACGTCGCAGTCCCCCAGTACCATTTGCCCAGTAGCCATTATTTCTCTAATAAAGCTGTGCCAACCCTACACATTTATGTTGCAGCCAAGATTACCTTTTGCTTGAAAAACTCTGTGTCTCCCAAGGTGCATTTCACCACTGACACCAGGACTAGCAAGCATGGCCAGGGGCGTTACATCTCACTGACTGAGCACTGGGTTACTCTGGTGGCTGTGGGGTCAGACAGGGAAGGGGCTGCTTCCCAAGTGTTGAAATCCCCAAGGCTTTCGGGACAAACTTCTGGATCTACCGCTTCCCCTTTTACTTCCTCCACCTCCTCTAAGATCTTGTGCTGTTCCTGCACTCCCTGCTCTCCTTTTCCCACAGGGACACGCACCACCCACCTCCACTGCCATCTTCCACTGGTGTCCCGGTGTTCCGTTCTCCTCCTCCCAGGGGAATGCATGTTAGTCACAACCGAGGCCAGCACGCACATATGTCCTGGTGCCTTCCTTATCCATGTGTGCGCTTTCTGCTTCCCTCTCCCGGGGCCTGTGCATGTGGCACAGGTCCTCAGGGAGTGTTTCTGGGGTGCGCGTGCAGCACTGCTCCTTTCTTAAAGGGCAAGTGCACCACTCTTAGGAAGTGCCTCTCAGCCAATTGCTGAGAGGCACTGGGTAGATAAGTACAGCTCTCACTAGGGGAGTTGCTTGATCAACGTAGTTAGTTAGCTAGTGGTCCTGTGTCCTAGCCAGCTAGTTGTCAGGTCCCCTTGTCCACTGTTGCTTGCAGTGTACTATTCGCCTTAGCTATCCCATTGGCTCACGCCACACTAGAGACTGTGCCTGTCCAACCCGGTCGTGTCTCTCACCTCAGCTATCCCAGTGGGACTGTGTCTATACGCCCCAGCCGTTCCTCCAGCCTCAGCTACTCCGGTGGCTTACACCACATCAATTACTCTACCTGTCCATCCCGGCTATGCCACCTGCTACGGCCTGTCTGCTCCTGTGCCTGTCCTTGCCCTGAGGGTCAGCTGCCCAGTCCCGCTCCCTGCCCTGGGAGTAGTACATGGCATCCGCCACGCGATGGGTACTTAGTCAAGCCCCTTCCACTAAAAGGGTAGGTCCAAGGTCCCCCTGTGGTCCAGTGGGTCCACTCTTGCTCGCCACTTCGCCATCTTCAGCGGTGAGCATAACACTTGCGCCCTCAACCTCTTAATGTAAAACATGTTCACACAGTGCAGAGAGAATCCCTCCACCACCGTACAGCTCAGCAAGGGCTCAACGCAAACACACAGTGCTGAAATTAATCTGCATCAGAGAACACAGTTACACAGCTGCAGAGTTGTGGACCGCTATCCGTGCCGAGTTTGATCAATGGCTATCTCCACTGCACCTGGATCCAGGGAAGGCCATGTGCGACAATGGTGCAAACCTGTTAGCGGCCCTACACCTGGGCAATATCTCATATCTGCCTTGCATGACTCATGCCCTGAACCTGGTTGTACAGAAATTTTTTGCCCACTATCCCGGGCTGCATGCGTTGCAACAGAAGGCACCCTGTGGCTAATCGACTTGCAACCCTAGAAAGGCCTACCATTTAACCACTTGATATGTGATGTGCCGACATGGTGGAATTCCACTCTGCACATGTTGCAGCGACTGTGGCAGCAGCAAGCCCTGGTGCACTATGCCATGATGCATAACCTTGGGAACATCACAAATACAGAGTGGGCACAGATGAAGGACTTCTGCAACCTCCTGTAAAATTTCAAAATGGCTAAAAAGATGGTTAGCGCTGATGATGCCGTCACTATTCCGCTGATCTACATGTTGGAGCGCACTTTGAATAGTCTGCGGGAGGAGGTAGTGGTCCCAGAGAGAGGAGGAAGCAGAGTAGGATAAGAAAAGGATACCATTTCCTGTAAGGTCTGGACAGTCGTCGCACAGGCGAGTGTCACAGGAGGGTAAAATCCATCGATCGAGGGGGGCTCATGGTAACAGACAAAATGAAAAGTGAAGGTGCAGGAGCCGAAGAACAAATGGAGGCGGAAGGGGTGATGGGCGCAGAAAACTCTGGAGATGAAGATATTGATCCCGTCTCTTTTGGCCGTGATTGATGGGATGGGACGGAAGAGGCAAGCTTGAGCGTTTCCCCACAACCAACACAACATTGACTTGGACCACATGAAAGTGTCCGACACATGAGTGCCTTCTTGCTTCACTATTTACAACATGATGTCTGTATTGTTAGTATTAGAAATAGTACTGACTACTGCGTTGCTACTGTCTTAGATTCATGGTTCAAGAGTTAATTTGGCAAGATACTTTCACTCCTGGAAAGGGACGTGCGGATACTGGAGTATCGAAACAAGCTTGTAGACCATCTTAACAGTACTTTTCCACAAGGCAGCTGTGAGGCACACAGCGTGATTTGGTGTTCTAGAATTCCAACCACGGGAATGTCGTGTTGTCAACAAAGTAACATTAAGAGCAGCAGCAGTTCAAGTGCCAGAACCAATTTGTGTTATTTCTGGCACACATTTTTTTACACCATTGTATGCACCAGCATAACAGAGTAGAAGTCTGACACTTAGTGAACAACTGGAGAGGATGGTGCAGGAGTATTTAGAACTCAACATCGATGCCATAAGGAGGGATTGGACCCTTTTGTATTTTGGTCTTCAAAAATGGAAAAGTGGCCTGAGCTCCTCAATCACGCCTTGGGAGTTTTGGCCTGAACGTGTCTTCAATGCTGCTGGCAGTGTACTGACAGATATGCGCATCCAGCTGCCCCTCAAAGCGTAGACCACCTAATGTTCATAAAGAAAAACAAGTTGTGGATATCCAGTCACTTTCCACCCAAGTCCCAGACTGTGCAGACTTGGCGATGGTGTACTGCCAGGCTTCTGTGAGCAAGAGGCCTACACCTGTTTGTCATGTATCTCTTGATTTTTTACATTTAATTGCCAGGCCACATCCAGTGTGTTGTATGAACCATACTTCTCTGCTCTTTTAAGGTCCTATTGGGAGGGGGGCAATTGAAGCTAGTGTACTGCTGTCTGCCTGAATGTTTTGTAAATGTGAAGACACGTACAAGATAGGTCTCTAAGTTGTGTCTTTTGGGTAGTGCTAATCTTCTGGGACCAAAAGGTCTACACCGGTCACTGTAGCATGTCTTAATTTTGCAGATTGTAATGCCAGCCCACAGCCTGTCTGCCTGAAAGGTTTTTAAACATTTCTGAAGAGTTTTAAAACTGAAATGTCAGGCAACATCCTGTGTTTAAGTCAAAGCAATAAGGCAGTACTTACATGAATATGTATGGCACCCCTGAGGCTTTTGGTCACCACAGGGTACTGTGTCTCATTTAGGGCACAATATTCATCCCAGGTATGGAAAGATTAATGTATGTTATGTCTCCATTAAACCACAAAGTCAGAGAATGAGTCAGCAATTTCCTTGCATAACACATACAGCAGGTGGATTCTCACTAATTAGAGCAGAGGTGATCACCATGACAACTGGAAAATCCCTTGCTTGGTGACTCATCCAGAGGGAGGGGGGAGCACTGGTAAAATACAGGAGCAGAAACAGAATTACTTCAGAACGTCTGGGGACACAGAACAACACGGTCATCCGCAGGGAGTGCTTCAGAGCTCCTGCGGATAGAATCGGCAAGACTGGGGGAAGGCTGAAGACATCGGGAAGAGAAGGAGTCCGGTACTGGTAGATCTTGTGGGATGGAGGAGTTTTACAGTGGTCGCTGGGGAGTAGCAGGCGGCTGTTTCCACAGGGAAGTTATACTTCACATTGGCTGTCAACATTTGGAGGAAGGAAAAATTTCAGGTCTCCCATCCACCACCCAAATAGCTTGAGACACAGTGATACACTAGATCCGGGACTGAGTTCAGCGGCTTATCCCAAGGTGAGGATCCACTTCACCTACGACAGGGCTGGAACACTTAAACAACCAAATGGGTCCCCAAGGTGCTTTATGCCACGGAGATTGACACAGCGCATCTTAGAAAAGGAGAGACCCACAGAGACTGCCATACCGGACCTAACCTATGACCTACTCGGGATTGACTGGAGCGTCATCACTGCAGAGACCAGTACCCAGGGTGCGGCGTTGAACCAGTAAGTAAAGACCTGGAACCTACACCTATTGACCCTGATTCTAATTGACATTGCCTTGCGCTCCAGCGCTCCCGGGGACTGCCGTGCCACCGCCATCCTCCCCGGGGCCCGCTCCGCCTGTGGGGAGCGATACCATCCCGGCTGCACTTGACATCTGCCCTGGTGAGAGACCCTGCAGCGGCGGCCTCCATCCCTGGCCGCGTACCACAGGTGGTGTCACGATCCTAATAAACTTTCCTAACCTCCAACTACTACCTCCATCCTCCCTACCATCCTTCAACCCTCCTTCCTGTACGCCTCGGAGCAACGGAACCAGATCAACCACCCCGTGACGACGCAGAGGATCTGCACCCTCGGCCCAGCGACGAGTAGGTTAAAACACCTGCCCTGTAGGGCGCTACATATGCATCAGACAACTCAGTGACACAGTTGCAGAGTTGTGAAACGCTATACAGTCCGAGTTTGATAAATGACTGTCTCCATTAAACCTAGAGCTAGGGAAGGCCATGTGCAATTAGGGTGAAAACCTAGTGGTGGCACTACGGCTGGGCGACACTACGTCTGGGTGACATCACATATGCCCTGCATGGATCACCATGGTTGTACAGCAATTTTTATGGCAGTATTATGTCCTGGATGCACTTCCGCAGAAGGCACGGTTGCTGTGTGCTCACTTTTTCAATGATTTTGAATGTCAAGACTCCAAAATGGGTCTCAAACTTATGTCTTGTGGGTAGTGCCAGGCTTCTAAGAGGAACAGGACTACACCTGCCACTCAGGCATATCTTCATTTTTAAAATTAAAATGCCGGCCCACAGCCTGTGTGTTGCATGGACTGTACCTTCCTGCTCTTTTAAAGCCCTATGGGGATGGGGGAAATTGATACTACGCTACTGCTGTCTGCCTGAAAGGATTTTGAATGTTGAGACTACTACATAGGTCTTCAAGTTGTGACTTGTCTGTACAGGCAGGGGTATGGGAGCACCAGCCCTACGCCTGTCTCTCATTCACCTCTAGATTTCTTCTGTCAATAGCCTAGGAAGCTAATAGTTATGCCAAAACAGTGGTGCTGCACTGTAAACCGTATTTTTGCTGTTTTGGCAGCTTTTCGACCCCCCTTACATTTGGCCTCCCATTGAATCCAATGGGGTTTGGAAAGGTTTGATAAAGATTCGACGTTTGGCTTCATAAAAGTTCAGCGAATGTACCCCTTCAGTTTGGAGAACTAAACCGTGGAAGGTGCACTCATCTACGAAGCTGAGTTCTAGGGCATGGGCAGGTTGCAAATCAGTTGGTGACCTGGCACTTGCAAGTCCTGCTGTAGCACTGCCAGACCAGCAGCAGCTGTAGCTGACTTGCAGAAAAGGGTTTACATGTGGTGCACCTTCACAAGTAGCTCAGGCAATTCTGGGTAGCTTTTCAGAAAGTGCTGAACCACTAAGTTGAGCACATGGGTCAGACATCATACAAGTGTCAGTTTTCCAAGATTCAGAGCTGCAGCCAAGTTATGCCCAATATCACACACGATAATTTCTGGATGGAGGTTCAGCAAAGAAAGCTACACATATGTCTGATCTATTAAACCTTTTAACAACTCTGCTGAGGTGTTCTGTTTGTCACCTAAAGATAGGAGTTTTTGCAGGGACTATTGCCGCCTCACTGAGGTAGTGCTGCTGTGCTTCCAGCTTACGACTGATAGGGGCAACAATTCAGCGATGGAGGATGAGGAAGAAGAGGAGGTGCAGAAACTGCCATAGGAAGTGGAGGAAACCCTGCTGAAACTATGGCCTGAAATTCTAGGAGTCGGTAGCAATTGTACTGTCTCAGGCTTCAACACATTTCCTGCCTCCACGAGGTTCATCCAGTCTACCATCAGGGAAATGTAGTGTCCCTGACCACAAGCATTTGTCCACGTGTGTGCTTGTGGTTAAGTGGACCTTGCCAGCATTGGTGAGGGCATGGGTAATGTTATGTGACACATGCTTGTGTAAGGCGGAGACAGCACACAAGGAGAAATAGTGATGGCTGGGGACCAAATACTAAGGGTCGGCCACTACCATCAGGTTAAAGAAATCCTCAGTGTCCACAAGCCTAAATGGCAACATTTCCAGGACAAGCAGTCTGGAAATATAGCCATTTAGTATTTGAACCTGTGGGTGGGTGGCTGAGTATTTCCGTTTGCATTTCAAGGCCTGGGGTAGAGACAGCTGGACGCTGCACTGCGAGAAAAAGTGGACATGCTTGCTGATGGCGGTTGGAAGATTCAAAGAACTGCAGGGGAGAAGGCATACTGCACCTGCGCGTCCTGGACAGGAGATTTACCACAGACACTGATTGTGGAGACAGGTGTTTAGGCCCCCAGTCGGATTTTTAAATGACGTGCTTGAGAATGCTTGTGGTGTTCAGGCTGGTATAGGTGAGGCCCCTGCTGATATTGGTAGGACAAAAGTTGCAAATGACTATTTTCTCATTGTCCACACTTTAAAAAATCACCAGACTGCGGAACACCTAACTCTTGGTCAGGGATCTTGATGTTTGTGGGTGCTCCAGGGAACAGTTGTCCACCTCTCTCTAGTCCCCTACACCCCCACTGCCGTGCTGCGGATCTCTCCCCCTCTGAGCTGCTGTCATCGCTCTGCATGCCACCCTACCATGTTGGGTCAGCGACTTTATTGTCCACACCTCAACATCCACTTCCACACTCTGTTCCTCCTCCTATCTGCTAGACTTCATTGGACTTGCTGTCAACTACTGTATGTCTCATCATCATCTACCTCTTGTGACAGTAATTGCCAATCCCCACTATCACCTTCTTCTGACCTTTTCTGCTCAAATATTTGGACATCACCGCACGCCATCTTCTCATGTGCCTCTTGAACCATGTATGTTGATAGGCCAAAACAATCTATAAATGAAAAGGTAGAGAGCTCCTCGAGGTGTCTAAGAGTAGGGTCACTGGTCTCCTTAGACTTGCTATGGTGCATACCCCCCAAACGTCCTGATTTGAGGGCTCTTTCCTGCAGTCCCGCTGTTCACAGCTCTTGTCCCAGCTACTCCTCTCAGTGCAGTGAATAAATTAACTCAGTTCGGTGCATAAATGAAACTCTCATCTGCTTTGGTTTCCCAAACAGGACTATAACTCATGAATTTGTGAGCTTTGTGTCCATAGGCATCAGCTCTACTATTAAGACACTGCCTGTACTGAGAGACTTATGAGGATTTGGTAATCTTCACCTGTATTGCAGGTAGAAGCCTAAGTAAATTATTCAGTTACATAGAGATATAGATAGATAGATAGATAGATAGATATACTGTATCTCTATGTAGCTGAAGGAAAAAGTCAGATTCTTTTGATGCTATAAAACTACTAAAGAGAAAAAAAATATTTAAACAAGATTCTTTATCTTCACCCCCCTTTGGAATTAAACCATCCATCAACTTTCAGACATGTGCCCAGCAGCCCTAGCTGTTCAGCTACAAGCTATGATGATGTCAGTGGAATTATTTTGTATAGCTGAACCTGCATTACTGCCCTTGACTTCACAGCAGATTACAGATATAGATATCCATTGTGCACAGCAGTATCAATATCCTGTATTCTAGAGGAAGAGAAAAAGAGATTTTTTTTTTCTTCCAATAAAATTCCTAAAAATAATAAAAAAATTAGAATGTCATTTTTATTGTGTTTTTTTTTTATAAAACAATAAACATCACAAATCAGCAAATAACATAGACATAATGTATTTGGTGTCCGTTTAATCGTAACACAGCAATCAGATTATTTATGAGAATCGGTAAATGACGTAAAACCATGGCAGGATTGATTATTTTTCTCTATTAAACCCATAAAAAATGTAATAAAAATGTAACGCTGAGGCTGTGTTCACACGTAGCGTAACTGCTGCGTTTTTTCTGCAGGTGTCCACACCACACAACGCAATAACAATCCTCTGATCATTTTATGTTTGCTGCATTTTTTTTTGCGTTTTTGCTTTTCCCCAGATATTTGATACATGTTTGGTGCAGATGTGAATTCTGTTTTTTAATGCTTTTTTAATACTACAGAAGAGCTTTGATTTTGCATTTAAAAATGTAATGGCACTTTTTTTTTTTGCTTGCGTTTTTTTCTGGCTCCACATAGAAGCCTATAGGAAAAAACAGCAAAACTGCACAGTTCAGTGGCGTCTTTAAGACACTCAGCGGGCGGAGATTTCTTGAAATCACATCCACTTTGCTTGGACATTTAGACTAAGTTACATAGTTACATAGTTACTAAGGTTGAAAAAAGACCTAGATCCATCTAGTTCAACCTTCCTCCACCAGTTCTACACCTGGTCACCAAGTCATTTATAACCAACAATGTTGTGTGTACTGAGGAAATCATCCAGCCCTTTTTTGAAAGCTGTTATAGTATCTGCCATTACGACCTCTTGTGGTAGGGTATTCCACAGTCTGACTGCTCTAACTGTAAAGAACCCTTTCCTATTAAGCTGTCGAAATCGCTTTTCTTCCAATCGCAGTGAGTGCCCCCTGGTCCTTAGTATTGTCTTCGGAAGAAATAAGTCATGTGCCAGTCCTTTATATTGACCACACATGTATTTATACATATAAATGAGATCTCCTCTGAGACGTCTTTTTTCTAAGCTAAACATATCTAACTTTTTCGACCTGTCATCATATCGGAGGCCTTCCATTCCTTGTAGTAGTCTAGTTAGCCGCCTTTGAACTGACTCTAACTTCTGAATGTCCTTTTTAAAATGTGGAGCCCAAAACTGGATCCCGTATTCCAGATGTGGCCTTACAAGTGATTTATAGAGAGGTAACAATACGTTGGGATCACGGGATCTAATCTCTCTTTTTATACACCCTAAAATCTTGTTTGCTTTTGCAGCTGCTGCTTGACATTGAGTGCTGCTGCTCAGCTTATTTGTAATGAGAATACCCAAGTCCTTCTCCTGTTCTGTAGTCCCGAGTTTACTTCCATTTAATGAATACGCAGCTATAGGATTACTCCGTCCTAGGTGCATTACTTTACATTTATCAACATTAAATCTCATTTGCCAAGTATCTGCCCATTCTGACATCTTATCCAGATCTTTTTGTAATATTATACTATCAAGTTCAGTTTTTAATATCCTACATAGTTTGGTGTCACAAACTAAGTTCACACACTGCGTTTTTTTGACGCTGCATTTTTGTGCGTTTTTGGCCGCTAAAAATGCACAAAAACGCACCCACATCGAAAAACGCATCAAAAACGCATGCATTTTTACCGCGATTTGGTGCGTTTTTGGCTGTGTTTTGCTGCGTTTTTGATCTCTGTGTTTTGCTGCGTTTTTCCAATGCATTGCATGGGGGGAAAACGCAGGAAAGAATTGACATGTCCATTTTTTTTTTCAAGCTCAAAAATGCAGCTTAAAAAAAAAGTTGTGTGCGGACAGCAAAAATAAAAACTCATAGACTTTGCTGGGGAAGCAAAGTCATGCAGTTTTGAGGCCAAAAACGCATCCGAAAAACGCGCAAAAACGCCGCGAAAAACGCACTGTGCGCACATAGCCCTAGTCCGTGTTCACATGTAGCATAAATGCTACATTTCTTTGTGCTGTTTTTTTGCACATATATTCTGCAGTGTCTCAGGCTATGTGCGCAAGTTGCGTAATTACATGCAGTTACGCTGCGCTTTGTAGCGCAGCGTAACTGCATGCGTCCTGCGTCCCCTGCATAATCTATGGAGATTATGCAGGGGCCGTGCACACGTGGCGTCTTAGAGCGCAGCGCTTCAGCTGCTGCCCGAAGCGCACGTTCTAAGAAGTGACATGTCACTTCTTCCGTGCGCTTTACCGGCAGCCCCTGCTCTTTCTATGGCAGGAGCTGCATGCCGAGTGCACGTTCTCTGCCGGCACCATGCGCTTCAGAACGGAGCTTTTCAGCTGCGCTCTGAAGCGCACCTTTTAGGTGCAGTGCAGAGCGCACACGTGCGCACATAGCCTAACTGTTCAAGCAAAGTGGATGTGATTTCATGAAGAGACGCCACTGTCTTGCAAGTCTGTAAGGATTTTTGTCTGTCTACTAGCTGCCAGGGACTTTGATGTGATTTCGTCTTGCCAGCCTGTCTTGATTTCCGTCTATCTGCCAGCTATCAGTGACTTCGAGGAGAGAAACCCTTCTTCGGCCCTAAGGAAGAGGGGGCGTAAGGGTTTCCTGTAACGTTGAGTGCCTGCTCTACTTCTCCTCCAGGGTTGTGTTCTGACTCATCGCGGCGGCCGAGTACTTCCATGATGCCCAGTGTCCCTGCCTCTCCTCCACTTGGGTTCTCCTCCCCCGCCTCCTAGAGTCTGTGCATGCGTCACAGCATCTTCGGGAGCACTCCTAAGTAGTGCTGAGCGGACCCGAACTGTAAACGTCCGGATCCGCGCGGTTTCAGCGCTATCCCGGGGAAGGATCCGGGCGCGGATTCCAGCTGCACAATCTGGCATCGGCAATTAATAAAAATGTTAAAAAACAATAAATAAATGAGCGTTTCATATTTACCAGACTCTGTCATGGCGGCACACTTGCTTCCGGGTCGCGCTTTCACTTCCTGTGCTGTGCACGCAGTCACACAGCTTTCTGTGCTTTCCCCGCCCACTGGCCGTCCTCTCAGCTGTGATTGGTTCCTGGCTGACGCGCCCCCAGCCTGTGACAGCTCTGCCGTGCAGTCATCGCAGCTCCTTAATAGGCTGCTAGACTGCTAGGCTGCACTCAGAGCGGGCAGCCGTGCTCTATGGCTGCTCGCTCTGACATGTAGCAGAGCTGTATGTGTCGCCACTGGATCTCGTGTGGATTACGCCGGAGGGCTGTGTTGGGATAATAAAGTGGTGAAGGAGGAGGCTGCGTTTCTACTTTATTCCAAATAAAGGATTTCTGAGTGTCTTGTTTATTTACTGTAATTTACAGGTTTGTGATGCAGGTATCTCACAGACGCCCGTGCGATCACAAACCTGGGGTTTAATAGCAGCCATGCGCTGTTATTAACCCCTGCTATTACCTTGATTGCCACCGCACCAGGACAATCAAGATGAGCTGATATTGCACCAGAATGGCCACATCTAACAGATGCGACCATACCGGGCGGCTGCGGGCTGAGGATATACCAGCCCCCGGCCGGCGTTATCATGACTGGGAATGAAATTGGGGGGGACCGCACGTCGTTTATTTTTTTTAAGTTATTTATTTAAATTTAAAAATAAAAGAAAAACACATGCGGTTTATTTTAGGCAGCAGTCACAGTGAGGGACTTCCACAAGTGTGACATCGCAGCACAGCCGCATACACATCTGACAGGAGCGTGCATGTGTTTCTAGGTACATGCACGCTCATGTTCAGACAGTGGCAGGTTGTGACGGGTGATGTCAGACCTGCACGAGTCTGACATCGCAGCACAGCCGCACACACATGTGACAGGAGCGTGCATGTGTTTCTAGGTACATGCACGCTCATGTTCAGACAATGGCAGGCTGTGACGGGTGATGTCAGACCCGCACGAGTATGACAGCGCATCACCGACACAGCTGCACACTTCTGACAGGAGAGTGCATGTGTTTCTAGGTACATGCACGCTCATGTTTAGACAGGCGTCAAAACACCACGATTTTTTGCTACTTGGTGTAGCTTGAATGCAGGAATATGGTGTAAAAATCACAGCATCAAATTTGCATCCCTTGGCCCCCAAAAATAAAAACAAAATAAAAAAAATTAGCCACAGGTGGGAATTTGGTGCTGAAAGCTGGTGCAGACGATTTCAGCACCAAATCTGCACCTCCTGGCAAAAATCGGGGAAAAATAACCGCGGCAAAAACCGTGCCAAAAACCGCGGCATAAAAATTGCGTCAAAACACCGTGATTATTTGCCAGGAGGTGTAGATTGGATGCAGGAATATGGTATAAAAATTTCAGCACAAAATCTGCATCTCTTAGCCAAAAAAACTGCGCTTTTTCTGCTAGGAGATGCAGGTCTGTGAACTCAGTGACCTCCACCTGAGGTCAGGTTACCTGCGGTCACAGATGAAGGACCGTGGGAACCTCCAGCTGTGACCGCAAATGACCTGAGTGACGTCACTGCTCAATGCGCAGCTCATTCATTCTCTGGAGATCACAGAGCAGTCGGTCGTGCTGCTCTCTGTGATATTCAGATGTAGCAGAGCTGAAGCGGCGTGGGACTTCTCCTGTGGATTACGTCGGAGCTGCAGGGTTTTTGGGGGTTAATAAAGTGGTGAAGGAGGAGTGTTTTGTACTTTATTCCAAATAAAGGATTTTTCTGTGTGTCTGTGTTTATTTACTGTCATTTACAGGTTTGTGTGATGTAGGTATCTGATAGACGCCTGTGCCATCACACTAACCTAGGGTTTAGCAGCAGCTATGTGCCGCTATTAACCCCTGCCATTACCCCGACTGGCACCGCATCACGCCAGCGGGAAGAGCCGGTATCGCACACCGGTTTGTCGCATCTAACAGATGCGACATACCGGACAGCTGCGGGCTGAGGATGTGCCAGCCCCCGGCCAGCGTTATCATGGCTGGATGTGAAGATTAGGGGGAACCGCACGTCGTTTTTTTTTTTACTTTCACCGGAGTCACACGTGTGAGGGGCTCACGCGAGTCTGCCGTGGCAGCACCCGGCAGCCTCGCACGTGTGACTCCGGGCACTGGATACACAGCACAGATACAGCGTGATGGCTGGGGCTGCAGCCGAGCGCTATAACTGTGCTGCCCAGTGTTTACTACTGTGAACTGACCGAGAGACTGTACTGCTTTCCTTTCTCACCGGCCGTCCTGTGATTGGTTGCAGTTAGCTGCCACGCTGCCACTCAGGATGGGGGCGTGTCTAGCTGTAACCAACTCGAGCCGGTGGGCGGGGAAAACAATGAATATTGAATTGTCAGCTCCGGAAGGTAACAGCGTGACCCGGAAGGAGTGTGCCGCCATGACAGCGCCTCGGTGAGTATGCCGCGCTCTCTCCTAGCCCCCTAGCTCCTCCACAAACGTTTTTAACCTCCAGATTCCGGTCCCCATTGACTTATATGGGCACCGGATTCCGGAGCTGATCGGATTCTTTTTTAAATCTGTAAGTGATCCGCCGGCCCCGGATTATTGGCAGTTCGATCAGCTCTACTCCTAAGGAGTGCGTGCACGCCGCTGCCCCTCTCTAAAAGGGCCATCATGCCACTCCCAGGAAGTGCTTGTGTCTCCAGCCTCAGTTGGTGGTGCTCGCTACACCAGAGACTGTGCCTGTCCACACCAGCCATGCCTCCAGCCTCAGCTATCCCGGTTGCCCTCGCCACACGAGAGACTGCGCCTGTCCACCCCAGCTGTGCCTTCAGCCTCATATATCCCTGTGGCTCTTGCCACACCAGAGACTGCCTGTCTGCCTTGGTCGTGCCTCCAGCCTCAGTTACCCCGGTGACTCTTGCCACACCAGAGACTGTGCCTGTCTGCCCCTGCCATGCCTCCAGCCTCTGCTACCCTGGTGACCCTCACCACACTAGTGATTGTGCCTGCCCAGTCTTGCCGTGCCTCCTGCCTCAGCCACTCCGACGGTCCCAGCCTAGCTTGTGACCCTGCCTGTCTGCCCTGGCTGTGCCACCTGCTTCTGTTACCCTTATGGTTCCCATCCACACTGGAGACTCAGTCCCGTCTTCTCCTGTGTCCACCCCTGCCATGTGGGTCAGCTGCCACGGTCCCACTCCCTGCCCTGGGAGTAGCAGCTGGTGTCTGTGTGCTGCCCCGGTGTTAGTCAGGTTGCTCGGATCCGGGATCGTCGTGGCTCGAGGGGTCCAGACCCGGCTTGGTGGACATTTTGATCCGTAAAAGAGCGATATTTACAGGGGGAAAGTTTGAGACGCCACCTGCGGGTTGCGGTAATGGGAGTACCGCTGCTGCTGGAAGGAATACCGGGGCAGATGGTATGAAGCAGCAAGGTGTCAGTCCCTCTGCAGGTAGGGTAGGCCCCGTGCTCAGGGTGTTGGTAGATTTGGGATTAAAGGGTGCAAGGGACCAGGGTACTCACTGTGGGTAGCCGTGGTGTTGGATGAGGTTTAGAAAGGAGACACACACTGTAGGTAAACCAAAGTCTCTGCCACTGTCGGGAGCCCATCCAAGTACCCGGTCCCACTTAGTGATTCGGAGCCTGCATCCAAGCACAATTTCTTGTCTGTTGGTGGTCCCCGTGGCTTGAAGCTGTTGGGGGCCCTGCTCACTATGTGTAGTGTAGCCGTGCTTGTAAGGGCTGGCACTTGGGACCTTAGTGGGTTGCTGTGTCTGGAAAAACCCTGTCCCCCTCATTGTGCTGATGCCCTCAATCTCTGAGCTTGTAGGGACGTCCTTGAAGACCCCCTCCCTTTTTTAGGTGAATTGTCAGGACGTTGAATCGGCTCCTGACCTAGGGTCCTGTACCCCGTCGTGCTCGGTACCGATCAGTTCTGTTGGGCCCTTCTGGTGCCGACAGTCCTCCAAGACTACATCCGTCACACCCTTGTCCAATGTCCCTGCAACCGGTCCCCGACTCCTCTGGACCCGAATCACCACTTGCAACCCAACCGGTTTTCCCTAGCTCCCCAGGAGCTCACTCTCCCAGCTCCTCTCTCTTTGGAGCCTACTTCTTCCTGTCTCTCGCTCACAGTCTGCTCAGTTTCCCCCAAGTGGTTGGCCCATTTTCCAGGTAGTCCAACCCCCCTGATGTGTCTGGCAGTGTCTGATGTGAGGTGATTCAGTTTTGGTGCAGATGGGAGTGACATCGGGTTCTTGGGTACCTGGAACCATGGGGGTAGGCCCTGCACCTTGGGTAAGGATGTAGTTCCCTGTGGCACCCTGATGTATTTAGGGGCGCCACATCTGCCTCGCGGTGGGCGCTTAGTCAAGCCCCTCACACTAAAAGGGTAAGCCTCGGGTCCCCCTGTGGCCCAGTAGGTGCACTTTTGCTCACGGCAGTACCATCCCCGGCTGAGAATCCTTGCTTACATGCCTTTATTACACTAACCCTTCTCCAGCAGCTTGCCCTGCACTAAATACAAAGAAGAGCGATATTATTATAGAATAGAATAGCTTTCAATTAGTCCTGAAAAGGACTGTTGATTTGTTTACTGTTGTAACAGCAGGTAGTGTAACGTTATAACACATTGTCCCTTCTCCAGCAGAATCTCCACACTATTTCCAGGTACAGTGTGGCAAACATGGCATCTCTGGCTATGCGACCGAACAATCACAGTAATGCCAGTAGCCAACATGGCTACTGCATTACCATGATTGTCAAGCAATTCCTGCATGTTTACTGTCTGATAAAAATCTGGGAAACATGTGGGGCAGGGTCTCGAGCATGGTGTCCGAGCAGCAAAATGCTTGATCGTATCGAGCACATGGAGCACGCTAATGCTCGATCGAGTATTTAGCTGTGCCGAGCATGTTCACCCATCTCTACTAAGGAACCAGAGCCCTCTTACTACAGTAGAAAAAGCATTACTTTTGCTGGTGACAATGCAGTGGATCTTGATCTGCCCATTATCTTGCAAGCAGATAACAATTTTTGTTAAGGTGGCTTTACACACTGCAACATCGCAAACGACATCGCTGTAACGTCACCGGTTTTGTGATGTTATAGCGACCTCCCCAGCGACATTGCAGTATGTGAAACACATCAGCGACCTGGCCCCTGCTGTGAAGTTGCTGATCGCTACAAATCGTTCAGGACCATTCTTTGGTCCTTTGTTTCCCGCTGTGCAGCATGATCGCTAGAAAGTCTCAGTGTGTAAAAGGACTTTACAGCGACTTCGTTAGCGACTTCCCTTTCAAAAAGCTGCTTTACAACGTCCCCAATGACTAGCTAGGTCGTTCTGCAGGTCCGGATCGCTGCTGCGTCGTTGGCCAGGTCTGCCTGTTTGACAGCTCACCAGCGACTCACCAGAGACTTTGTAGTGATCCCGGCCAGGTTGGGATCGCTGGTGGGATCGCTAGAAAGTCTCAGTGTGTAAAGGGGACTTTAGTTGCACTTGGAGGACTTTGCAGTCCTGCTGAGGCAGGCCATGAATGACCTATCTGCCAATCTCCTCTCTCAATTGCTGACATTTTTCATGACTGCTTCATTATCTACTCTCATTTTCCAACTACATGTCAGCAAGTAAGTGTCTGTGGATGTGCATTTGTAATGTTTTGTGTGAGAAAATATAGATAACTGTATATGAGTATGTATATATGTTATAACTGTATTCATGTCTGTATATATCTGAACTCATCACTATATATCTGAATTCATGTCTGTATATATCTGAACTCATCACTATATATCTGTATTCATGCCTGTATATAACTGAACTCATCACTATATACTGTATTTATGTCTGTAACTGTCTGTCTATATCTGTATGTACACATGCCTGTATAGATTTGTATATGTTTCTATATATCTGTATTCATGTCTATATATATCGTTATACATGACTATCTATATCGTAAATACATTCCATATATACAGTATATTGTATTCATCTCTATGTCTCTATTCATCACTGTATACGAGGCTCTCCTGAGGCTTCAGTCGCCACAGAGGTACTGCATCTCAACCAGAGGTGCAGTATCCCATTCTCGGGTAAGGAGGAGGTCGCAAACCGGTGTACACACAAACACAGCTAATAAAAAAATAAGAAAATAGTGTGCAGACACTTAGAATTAGAAGTATGGGGGAGGTGCTAGTGTAAGAGGATCAAAAATCCCTGATAAATCATATATAAATATAACACTGCACTCTCAATGGGCAAGAATGAATAAAGATATAACTCTTTTTCTCAATGCTAATAGATTTTTAATACAGAAGGCAAGATAGCAACAATTGAAAAACATGTGACACTTGCGACAATTTTGCGACAATAACGTTTCGGTCCTTCAGAACCTTGATCACATTAGTCGCTAAATTACTATGAAGAAAAGTGGTTTTTGGGGGGGTTCCTTTAATGATTAACAGACAGTAGTCTCCTTACTCATAGGCAAATGTATAAAGACGTTCGTCCAGGAATCCAAACAAAAAGTGACAATACGGTGAGGTCTTTCCTGTTCCCTCCACAGTGGAGTTCAGGGTAGGAATATCCTGTCCTTCCTGGGCAGTTAGGGAAAATTAATCGCCTGTACAGAAGTGCAGGAAGATCCTTACAGTGATGAATGCATGTGTCTTATGAGTGGGCTCATAGAATGAGTTTGTGCTCCTAGACCCTCTGGGGTTAATGCTGTATTTGTCTTTGTATACACGTTAAAGCTGAATTGCAGTCTGCGTCCCCAGGAGTTGTAGCCATGTGTAGTACACTTTATACATTTGCCTATGAGTAAGGAGACTACTGTCTGTTAATCATTAAAGGAACCCCCCCAAAAAACACTTTTCTTCATAGTAATTTAGCGACTAATGTGATCAAGGTCCTGGAGGACCGAAACGTTATTGTCGCAAAATTGTCGCAAGTGTCACATGTTTTTCAATTGTTGCTATCTTGCCTTCTGTATTAAAAATCTATTAGCATTGAGAAAAAGAGTTATATCTTTATTCATTCCAGCCCATTGAGAGTGCAGTGTTATATTTACACACAAACACAGCTACACTCTCATTTAGCAACACTCCATCAGGGCAACTAAGCTATGATATAGCTATTGGCTTGTAGTAGCACCGTCCCCTAAGCCAGCTTGGAGGTGGAGTCTAGTTAGTGGGAGGACACTGTGGAAAGTTAGTCAGTCGGGAAGTAGGCGAGGAGGAGTGAAGACCTGTGGTCTGGAGCTGGTGCAGCTCTGCCAAGGCACATGACTGAAGGGGTCCTAGAGCCCACAGGAAGGGCACCATACACCCGTGGTCTTGTTCCACAAACGGCATACCGGAGTGGAGGGACTTGGCCGCAGAGGGGGAATGGCTCCTCAACTAGTGTTGACACTGGCTCAGGGCTCTGTGTGTACAGGCGAGGGACAGGCGGGAGAGGTCAGCGCAGGAAGATGACCAGAAAGGAACACAGAAGGGTGCACCAGGTTCTGCCTCCGAACTATCCGGGATTGGCTGGAGCCTATCACAGCAGAACTCAGCACTCCATGGGCAGAAATTGACTGTCTGGACGTGTTAATCTGGAACCCTTAAGGCCCCTTTATACACTGAGAGTTTCTAGCGATCCCACCAGCGATCCCAACCTGGCCGGGATCGCTACAAAGTCTCTGGTGAGTCGCTGGCAAGCTGTCAAACAGGCATACCTGCCAACGACGCAGCAGCGATACGGACCTGCAGAAAAACCTAGCTGGTCATTTGGGACGTGTCAAAGCAGCTATTTGAAAGGGAAGTTGCTAACGAAGTCGTTGTAACGGTGTCAAACACACCGATGCATGCTGCACAGCGGGAAACAAAGGATCAAAAAATGGTCCTGAAAGATTTGTAGCAATCAGCGACCTCACAGTGGGGGCCAGGCCGCTGATGCGTTTCAGACACTGCAATGTCGCTGGGGAGGTCGCTATTACGTCACAAAACTGGTGACGTTACAGCGATGTCGTTAGCGTTGTTGCAGTGGGTAAAGACCTTGTGACTAGGGCTGAGCGGATCAGGACTGTAAAAGTCCAGGTCCGCGCAGTTTCAATGATATCTGGGTGCCAGACTCGGGACCTGGATTCCAGGTGCACGATCCGGATTTCGCAATTAAAGTAAAAATAAACAAAAGAAGAAATGTGAGAGTTTCATACTTACCGAGACTCGTTGTCATGGCGGCACACTGCTTCCGGGTCGTGCATTCACTTCCTGTACTGTATATGTATACACACAGCTTTCCGTGTTTTCTCCGCCCACCGGCCATCCCCTCGTCTGTCATTGGTTGCAGGCTGACGCGCCCCCCGCCTGTGAAAGTATCTGCCTGCAGTCATTGTTCATCGCGGCTGAGTAATAGGCTACACTCATAGCTGGCAGTCTTCTCTATGGCTGCTCGCTCTGAGATGTAGCAGAGCTGGATGTTTTGTACTTTATTCCAAATAAAGGATTTTTTCTCTTTGTCTGTGCTTATTTACATTCATTTACAGGTTTGTGATGCAGGTATCATAGACACCTGTGCCATCACAAACCATGGGCTTAGTAGCAGCTGCGCGCTGTTATTAATCCCTTATTACCCCGATTGCCACCGCTCCAGGGCAATCGAAAAGAGTCGGTTTTGCACCAGGAATGTCACATCCATCTAATACATTTGGCAATACTGGGCTGCTGCAGGCTGGGAATACCAGCCCCCAGCCGACATTATCATGGTTGGTGATGAAAATTGGGGGGAACCGCATGTCTTTTTTTTTAATTATTTAAATAAAAAAAAATGCCACATGCGTTTTTTCTTAGGCCGCAGTCACATTTGCGAGGGACTCCTGCGAGTCTGACATCGCAGCACAGCCGCGCACACTTCTAATAGGAGCGTGCATGTGTTTCTAGGTACATGTACACTCATGCTCAGACAGCGGCAGGCCGTGCCGGATGATGTCATGGCAGACCCGCAGGAGTCTGACATTGCTGCACAGCCGCACACTTCTGACAGGAGCGTGCATGACACAGCCTCAATGAGTATGTCGCGCTTGCTCCTACCCCCCTATCTCTCCACAAACGTTTTTAATCTCTGGATTCCGGTCCCCATTGACTTATATGGGCATCAAATTCCGGAGCGGATCGGACTCTTTTTAAAATCTGGCAGTGATCCGCCAGTCCCGGTTTTTGGCGGGTTCAATCAACTCTACTTGCGACTGCATCCCTTTGTTGTCCGGTTATTCCCTGCGCCTCCAGCTCTACACCCTGCCATTACAGACTACTACTCCCAACAGCCCTGGGGCCAGCTCTACCTGTGGAGAGCTATTCCAACTCTGCTGCGTCACCACCGACGCCACGGTTACTGAACAGCAGTGGTGACACCTCTCTTGCCGCATACAACAGGTGATGTCACGACATCTCCCCTGTAAATAATCCCCACCACCATCATCAGTCATTAACGACACCGCCGGGGCCACAGAATCGGGCCCTGTCGCCGTGACATCCACTGAGCAGAACAGAGCCGGCCCGGTAACGAGTAACCCCCAGGCCCCGGTGCGGGCGTGTCATATATATCAGTATTTATGTCTGCATATATCTTTATACATAACCATAAAAGGAAAAATATCATTCATAAGTATCATTCATGTCCATTTTTTTTTTCAAGCTCAAAAACGCAGCTTAAAAAAACAGTTGTGTGCGGACAGCAAAATTGAAAACTCATAGACTTTGCTGGGGAAGCAAAGACATGCAGTTTTGAGCCCAAAAACGCACCCGAAAAACGCCGCGAAAAACGCACTGTGCGCACATAGCCTAACCATCCCCCTTTTGTTTGTAATCAAATGCTCACTGCTCACAATTAAGGAGGAAGCTTTGCATGTGGACCATTTGAAGATGGAGGAAGAAAGTGCAAAGGGTGATAATACCAACCCAACCTCATTTTCTCAGTACATATTTGGTGATAATGAGGAGGGGAAGGCTGAGGAGGAGGAACAGGAGATGGTTGCCTGTGCTACAGAGAGTACTACCTACACCAGCTTCATCCCATCTGTTCAGCGTGGATGGGCTGAAGAAGAGGAAGACTGGGAGAAGTAGATGGAGAGTCATCCTTCTGTGGTAAAAGGGAAGCCTTGACTGTTGGGAGTCTGACACACATGGCTGACTTTATGTTCTATTACATTTCCTATGACCCCAGCATTATACGCATTTTGGCCAACACTGATTGCTTGTTGTTCACTCTTCACGACCCATGCTACAAGGACAACTTTCTATCCCTCCTTCCTGTGGTGAAGAAGGCTAGTAAAATAGTGCAATACCAGAAGGCCATAGTCAAATAACCAGTAAAAATCTTCCAATCTGATAATGCTGGCTTCAGAGGTAACATGGGCAACAAAGGAGAATAGAGGAGGGATACATACATCAGACCCAAGAGAGGCAGGGGAACACTATCAAAGGTCTAGGACAGCTTCATTAGACCCTCCCAGTGACCAGGCCCTGATGCACAGGGTAGTCTGACAAAGAGGGAAAAGCTTTGGAAGATGGTGAAGGAGTACCTAGCCAAATGTAAGTGTCCTCCATGATTCCTCTGTGCTGTACAACTATTGATTATCCAAGTTGGACATGTGGCATGAATTGTCCCTCTATACCTTTATAAGTGCTGACCTACCCTGCCACTAGTGTTTTGTCACAGCGGGTTATTAGTACCCTGGAGGAATAATAACTGAAAGGTGCATCCGTCCGTCAATTGAAAATTCTAATAGGCTGACTTTTATCAAAAATAACAAGGCATGGATTAGCCCATACTTCTCAATCCCACTGGATGACAGCAGAAGAACGTAAAGCCAATTCTAATTGTCTTTTTTTTTCTGCTGTATTCCCATGCACCCCTTCCCACCCAAACAAGGGTATACGTTCCTGTTTTCTTCTTGTACATGTCCTCCTCCTCCACCATATCAACAGGGTTATGATAAAACCCTCGCTCTTAATTTTACTGGGTGTATATGATGCTCTCTTACATCATAGGAGGTGTTTAACCCCCAGGGGTTTTCAGCCCTTATACTTAGTGCATATGTCGCGGGCGGAGGAGGGGACGCTGCGCTCTCCCACTGCTCGGGTCCGGCTGCTGCTGCTGCTGCTCAGTGGTGGCTCGAGCGGTGGGCCGGATCCCGGGGACTCGAGCGGCGCTCCTCGCCCGTGAGTGAAAAGGGGGGGTTGTTTGGTTTAGGGATATTGTCCGTGACGCCACCCACGGTTGTGGTGAGGTTGTGACACCACCGCTGCTCTGGACGGGGATCCCGGGAGCGGTGACAGGGAGCAGCTTGGATGTTGTTTTCTCCCCTCCGAGGGTAGGGGGGTTGGTTGTCCCGGGGCCCGGTGAGGGGTAGGGATGGATGGCAGGCGGGTTACAAGGCCTGGCAAGGTGCAGGGACGCGGGGGCAGCGCTGTGCCGCACGGCACGGTGGTACTCACTCAGCCAATGATGTACACAAAGTCTCCGGCAAAACAAACGGCTGGATGGATGAGTCCCACAGACGGCTGCAGTGTTTCTCATCCCGGCAGGTTGATGGTGACTGCCTTTCCCTGCACCTGTGTAGTATAAACGGTTCCAATGGGTTCCCACCGGTAACCCGCTCCCCAGCTTGAAGGTTGCTGAAGGAGCCCCTTTTGCCCGCAGGCTCTGGCCCTGGGAACTGTAGCCTTGGCGGTGACTGTGTTTCCCTCTCTCGGTTGGACTGTTGCCTTCTGTCGGGATTTGGCTGCTGGTAAACCCCGGAGGTTCCCTTCGCTAACGGATTTGACAATTTCAACGGCGACTCCAAGCCTTGTCGGGGTCCGTAAGCCCTGCCGGTGGGTGCTGGCTTCTCTTTGCGTACCGGTCCAGTACCGCCGGGCCACCGCCCGTCCACGGTCCTTACGGTTAGCTCCGATAGGCCTCTCCTGCAGACGGTCACCACCGTCTGCCAACCTTGCTGTACCGTCCGGGCCACACACCCGGAACAACTTCAGACTGCTCAACTGCCACTTCACTTCCAAAACTAAAGTGATCTGCTTTTCCCGCCTCCAGGACTGTGAACTCCTCGGTGGGCGGGACCAACCACCTGGCCCGCCCCCTGGTGTGGACATCAGCCCCGGGAGGGAGGCAACAAGGGTTTTTGTTTGACTTTGGTGTGCCTGACTGGGGGTGTGGGGTGTGTTGGTGTAGTGCTTGTGACGTCCTGGCTTGTCCAGGGCGCCACACATAGGCCTTACAAGTCTAGGAGTCCCACTCCTTAGTCGTAGGAAAAAATTGTATTCTGAGGTCCTTCTCTACATGTCTTCCAGGATGTATTGCAGTCCCTCCTAATTTTTTGCAGCCCTTTCACATGAGCATCTGACCTGCTCAACTTGAGTAATGAGCACCCGAGCCCCTCTCTACTGACCACATGTCGTGGATATTCATAAAATGATTTCAGATGGAGGGGCATAAGGCAAAGCCTGTCATTTGGCATAATCCATTGAGAAAGTTAACATGTATATATCACAAGTAATTTTATCTGTGTCCGCTATATTGGCCTTATGGATACATTTGTCATTAGCATTGGTTGCTTCTATAATGAATATAGCAAATGTACACTGCAAAGCAAATTTTGTATTTATGACTGTGTGTGGTGGAAGGATGGAGGATTGGTGCTCAATTTGCCTAAACTTCTTAGAGCACTAAAATAGCTTGTGCCATCTGACTACCCTCAAATGGCTGGTCAAGGATTGCACACGTGAAAAGATGTACACTGAATGACATTGCAAATAATGGAGCTCAATTTATTAATAGGGATCTATTGCACCAGAATACAGTGCCTTGCTTTTCCCACATTTCAGGCTTCAAACATAGAGATAAAAAAAAAATAATTTTATGGTGAAAAATCAACAAGAAATGGGACACAATTGTGAAGTTGAATGATATTTATTGCTTATTTTAAATTTTTGTAAAAAAAAATAAATTGAAAATTGGGGTGTGCAATATTATTCAGCCCCTTTAAGTTAATACTTTATAGGCCACCTTTTGCTGCGATTACAGCTGCAAGTCGCTTGGGGTATGTCTCTATCAGTTTTGCACATCGAGAGACTGAAATTCTTGCCCATTCTTCCTTTGCAAACAGCTCAAGCTCAGTGAGGTTGGAAGGAGAGTGCTTGTGAACAGCAGTTTTCAGCTCTTTCCACAGATTCTCGATTGGATTCAGGTCTGGACTTTGACTTCGCCATTCTAACATCTGGATACGTTTATTTGTGAACCATACCATTGTAGATTTTGCTTTTTTGGATCATCCCAATCTCAGGTCTCTTGCAGACTCCAACAGGTTTTCTTCAAGAATGGTCCTGCATCTGGCTTTATCCATCTTCCCATCAATTTTAACCATCTTCACTGTCCCTGCTGAAGCAAAGCTGCTGTGGCTGCCACCACCATGTTTGACAGTGGGGATGGTGTGTTCAGGGCGATGAGCTGTGTTGCTTTTATGCTAAACATATCGTTTGGCATTGTGCCCAAAAAGTTTGATTTTGGTTTCATCTGACCAGAGAACCTTCTTCCACATGTTTGGTGTGTCTCCCAGGTGGCTTGTGGCAAACTTTAAACAACACTTTTTATGGATAGCTTTGAGAAATGGCATTCTCCTTGCCACTCTTCCATAAAGGCCAGATTTCTGCAGTGTATGACTTATTGTTGTCCTATGGACAGACTCTCCCACCTCAGCTGTAGATCTCTGCAGTTCATCCAAAGTGATCATGGGCCTCTTGGCTGCATCTCCGATCAGTCTTTTCCTTGTTTGAGATGAAATTTTTGAGGGACAGCCGGGTATTGGTAGATTTGCAGTGGTATGATACTCCTTCCATTTCAATATGATCGCTTGCACAGTGCTTCTTGGGATGTTTAAAGTTTTGGAAATCTTTTCGCAACCACATCCGGCTTTAAACTTCTCCACAACAGTATCACGGACCTGCCTGTTGTGTCCCTTGGTCTTCATGATGCTCTCTGTGCTTTACACAGAACACTGAGACTATCACAGAGCAGGTACATTTATACGGAGACTTGATTACACACAGGGGGCTTATATTTATCATCATCAGTCATTTAGGACAACATTGGATCATTCAGAGATCCTCAATGAACTTCTAGAGTGAGTTTGCTGCACTGAATGTAAAGGGGACGAATAATATTGCACGCCCCACTTTTCAGTTTTTTATGTTTTACAAAAATTTAAAATAAACAATAAATATCGTTCACCTTCACAATTGTGTCCACTTGACTCTTTACCATAAAATTTAAAGTTTTATCTTTATGTTTGAAGCCTAAAATGTGGGAAAAGGTTGAAAAATTCAAGGGGGCCAAATACTTTCGGAAGGCACTGTATTTTTATTTATGTGGCAGTATAATGACATTTTTAAATTTAAGGGGACCATGCTGGGATGTGCTGCAGAAGACGGAGAAGAGGTAAGTATGGAGAGATGAGCACTGGGCGTGAAATCTTATCATAGTACTATGACAAAAGGGTTGCAGAAAAAAAGAGATCAGAATGACTCCAATCAGAAAAGATGACACCTATAAAGTACTTGGATGTAAATATTTGATTATGATACTATGTCTGAACAGTACTGTGGTTCCTCTATGGTCCTCAGCCTTATAATGGCTGGAAACAATATTACTGATATAGGAAATGACAGTTGCTGTTGATAGATTTTTAAATAAATAAAATAGAATTTCTTTACCTGCACCTATCATCTCCCATCTCAGTAATGTACAAAGGAAGCTGTGGACTAACAATGTTCTTGACTAAACAATGCAATTTGAGATGAATTGAAGGGGTGCAAGAGTTCCTGAGGGGAGACCACAGAACGAGATGTTGTAGTAGTCTAAGAGGGATATGATGAGGACATTTACATTGTTTCTGATTAGCTCAAATGAAATTTGAGAGCAGTATTTATCACAGTCAGTTTGTAGGAGCACTTGATCAGCCTCCTAATACAGGTTTTTAATAATCCCCGTGGTATATCTAAACTCTACACGTTAAATCCTAGCACTAACAAGAGAAAGTAGTCAACACCTTTAAACTCTCAGCTTGTTCCTTGAGATAAAATTTTCACAGCTTTCCTAGTAAATGAGGGACCTAGACAACTACCTAACGACTTTGGAATAACAAGATGATGACGACAAATTCATAGACTTCAGTTGCTGTTCATAGAAGGTAAGTATGAAGCAAAACTCTCTAAAGAGGACTTATCACCGGGTCAAGAGTGGCCAGTTTTTGCTCTACTTGGAGGGGGCCACAGGAATAAGAGCAAAAACCGGCCATGTTTGACCTATTTAATAGAGGTGGTGGCAGGCAGAGTTGAAGGCCTTATCATATGTTGGTAACATGACAACACTTGAAGTACCACAAGGATAAATGGGGTCAATTTTACCATTTGCACACATGGCAAATTCAATGAAATATTGAAAATTTGTCAAATGTAGTAATGGTTGCTACAAGTAAACTAAGTAACAAAATGGTTATCAGTAAACTAAGCAGAATTAGTCAACATCAAGCAGCAGCTAAAAAAAGGAAACATTTCTGATCTTGACTTTAAAAAGGAAGAACATAGAAGAGATGGAAAGGGATGTCTAGCCTCACTAAGAACTCTACAGGTTCTATGGATAGGCGCAAATAACAAGATGATATCTACTTAGTAGCTGTTACCCTCGTGGATTGAGTGCAGGCAGCACCAACTTTCTGTGCCACCAATGGAAGCCTTGACATTACCATTCTTCTGTGAGAAGACTTCTAAGTCCCAAGATTAGCTTCACCAGTCAGCTGACTGGAATAGCTTGTTATTGATTGTTTCTCTGATGATGCACCATTCCATTAACCTGAATGCTGCACTCAATCATGAACCTTTACAGTAAAGTGACAGAAAATAATGACTCCATGGCTTCCGTTGCCAGTGCAGACCACCACAGGGGCCTATGTTGGATCCACAAGGGTGACAGCTGATGACTATACCTCTTTTTATTATATTTACCCCATCTACTTTGCAGGTCGTTTACTGGATGATTAAATAGGATGGAAGAGCTCTCTTATATTGACAGGCTGGAAATATTGGATTTGATCCAACTGACGTGTATAAACAGTGTTGGACTGGTGTGCCAAAGTTCCACTAGTAAATTTAATTCTGGGACTCAATGTTGCAATTTTAAAATACATTGGTAATGCCTTCAGCAATATTAATCATAAAATTGATCCGCTGTTAGCAGTAAATAGTGTATGGAACTGGGAAATGTAGGTCAGCTCCTATTCACTTCTATGGAAACAGAGCTGCAGTACGTGAGAATGTCCACAACAAAGTATACAGAGCTTTGGAGTTTGAGCCCTATACACTGTGCACTTTCAGCCACTGAGGAACATTGTAATGGTTTATCAGTTGGGATGTTGACCATCAATAACAGTCAATATCAGTTCTGTACAACTCCATAAGGTTAAGTTCTCACAATGTGAGTTTGGAGAGTGCAATAAATGCAGAGTCTTAAGGTACCGTCACACATAACGAGATCGCTAGCGAGATCGCTGCTGAGTCACGGTTTCTGTGTCGCAGTAGCGATCCCGTTAGCGATCTTGTTATGTGTGACACCTACCAGCGATCAGGCCCCTGCTGTGAGGTCGCCGGTCGTTGCAGAATGGTCCAGGCCATTTTCTTCAAAGGCGATGTCCTGCTGGACAGGACGCATCGCTGTGTTTGACACTGTGTGACAGGGTCCCAGTGACTGCTGAGATCGTTATACAGGTCGCTACTGCGACCTGTATTGTTCCTGCATCGCTGGTAAGATCTGACTGTGTGACATCTCACCAGCGACCTCCCAGCAACTTACCAGCGATCCCTATCAGGACGCATCGTTTTTGGGATCGCTGGTAAGTTGTTGTGTGTGACTGGGCCTTTATACAGTTCCAGCAAATTGGATAGGATTTGAGATCTGCAACATGTCAATTTCTCGAGTTTTATGTGCAAATTTTCCCCATAGAATTACATTAGATGTGGAAAATCCACAGTTAACATGAACATAATGCACACATGACTTTATCAATAAAGTTTAATCTGAAACATCAAAAACTCACCAAATACTCATTGTGGGAACATAATCTTAAGCAATACCAAGCAGCTGCAATGTGATTGTTTGGGACGAGGGTTAGGCTAGGAGAAGGTGGATACTGAATGGTCTGCTACGGCTTCATATCATCTCAGCCAGTCTCTTAATATAATAATAAAATGCCACTACCTCTGTCTGTATATAGGGCATCAAGTGCACTATACCAAGCACCACTCATGTAGGGTGAATGGGGCGAAAGGTATATCACTACACCAGAGGATTCTTCTGTTCACCTGAGGGCCAGTCTGACCTTGTTTATAGGCAAATATCTGATCAATACAAAGTAGCTCATGATTTATTTATCTGTAACCATGCCCTCTGCACTGACTGACAGGTCGCTCAGCATTAGAGGAATCTGACAGTCAGGTCAGGGGGCGTGGTTACAACCGCCGCTCTCCATACACAGAGCAGTGACTGAACCTGCATCGGTTTTCCGCCCTCTTGACTGAAACCTGAGTGCTGCAGGGAGGATGAAAGTTAATTTCCTCCCAACAGCGTAGTTCAGTATATGGGTGCTGGGCACCTTTCATACAGATTAACCTTATATCTGTAGGTTAATAGCATTTTTACACGTGACAGGTTTTCTTTAAGTACTAAAGACACTTGTCATGAAGGACTGATTCATTCTAAGACTGCGGTAATCAGTAAATGTGATATTTTGTGTTGAATTTGGAGAAACCACATATTATATTAATTAGTTGTGTTGCGCTATTGAAGTTGTTTCTGTTTAACTAGTTAAATAGCTGAACTTTGTACATTTTGCTAATCAATTTAATTTACAATGGAGGTTGACTCAGTTTAATTGCAACTTTTAAGGGGCTGCAGGGATTACAGTAGCATTCAGGCTCTGGTGACAAAGATTTTACATTACAGCCCAGGAACTTCAACTACGTCTATTGTTAACATTTACTGTAGGAAACTAGGTTATTTCAGAAACAATATATAAGCATTCATAAAAATAAACAATATTATAGGCAATGATGTGGAGTTATGAACATAGAACCAAACAATCTATTATTACTATTTTATATTAGGGAGTGTAACAGTGTGAAAGTGTATCTGTGCATAGCAGTGGACGGGCACATATAATATTTTTTAATTTTGCTAAAGCATTTAACGATGCTCCAATATATATATATACACCTAAGGAGTAAATGAGTACTGTTGGTTTAGAAATGATCATTTGTGCTTGACTAAATAACCAGCTCGAGGACTGATTACAGGGAGTCGGGCTTAACGATTCATAGTGCATATAGTGCTTCATTATAAGTGGTGTGCCCCTATATACTGTGCTGGGACCATTATTTTCCAACCTACTGATAATATATACAAGTTAGGAATAATAACATTGTTTATATGCCTCTAGTTACAATTAATCTCTAGGCACCAAATTGTACATGGTGGTAAAATTGGGAGAGTCACTTTTAGACTTTTAGAGAAGGATCTGAAGGAGAATGCAAGGTCAACCTTCTGCTTCTAAGGTCAACATAACATTGTTTTGTATCCAAAGATGTCTAAATTCAGGACAGGAACTTTTTTTTTTTGCTTTACAGTTACCACAACCTTATTTTACAAGAATGTAAGTCATGAATTTCCAAAAACATGCACTGGAGTTTAAAAAGGAGCGAAGTTTGAAAATAGAATTATTCAGAACGATAGAAAATTTGGATTTGAGTGAAGATTATTTGGGCTAAATCAATGACTAGTGGATAACTTGACAGGTTATAGAAATGCATAACTGATTCATTAAAAAATACTATGTTGAATGATAAGGACACCTCAAACAACAATCTTCAACAAAAATAACCAAAAGCTGTAAAGCTGAGTAATCAACCACAAGAATTCATTTGCGGAATCTTGGGTGGATTGAAACTTTCTTCAAAATAACATAATGCAAAAAGTGATAAAAAATGTAATCAGATGTCTATTCAAGGTTGCGAGTTTTTGGACTTAAGTCTACAATTAATACACCAAAGGTCAAAAGAAGTCCTCACCATTTCATGATACAACCTATGCTTGAAATCTACAATCGGTAAATCAAAGCTCAAAAGAAGTCCTCACCGTTTCATAATACAACCTATGCTTGAAGTCTACAATTGGTAGATCAAAGCTCAAAAGAAGTCTTCACCCTTTCATGATACAACCTATGCTTGAAGTCTACAATTGGTAGATCAAAGCTCAAAAGAAGTCTTCACCCTTTCATGATACAACCTATGCTTGAAGTCTACAATTGGTAGATCAAAGCTCAAAAGAAGTCTTCACCCTTTCATGATACAACCTATGCTTGAAGTCTACAATTGGTAGATCAAAGCTCAAAAGAAGTCTTCATGATACAACCTATGCTTGAACCGCATGGTACAAAATGTTACTTATAAAGCCATCAAAATATACATTTGTTAGTAAAAGCACTAAACCTTTAACAATAGAAACATCACATTATTCAATTTTATGTTATATGAATAAATACATAGATATCCATATATCTATGTATTTATTCATATAACATAAAATTGAATAACGTGATGTTTCTATTGTAGAACATATGTTTTTAACAGCCATACAAAAGGTACATGACCTACCTTCAACATTAAAGCTTCGTATTATGTTGGACACTGGCATAGACGTCCTATCATGTGCATATCGGTTATAGAGATCAATCATATACTGAGGAAGCTTCATTGGGGTCTTCTCTTGAAATAAGAATCCTGTTAGGTTCAGACTCTCTTTAACATGCTCTTCCCTGGTTCCATTTATGGAGCTCATAATTCCCTCAGCCTCCTCTTCATGATGCATCAGAAGATCTTCCTCTACTCTTTCAGGCAATGGTTTATTCAGTGCAAACTTTGCTAAGAATATAAGTAGAGAGCACAGAATTGGGAACCTGACAAACCACATCATCTTTGGGTTTTCTCTTAACGATGGAGTTTCTTATATTATTATCCCAATATTCCTTCCAGTGCAAAGAATCAATTTAGCAGGAATAAGCCAGGCAGGGCTCTTCTTGAGTTATTTTTCAAGCTTCTATCCGGGCAGTTATGAAGCAGACCAAAGTGTTCACTGTTTCTTATCTGGGTTTCCAATTGCAATGTATCAACTGAGCTTATCACACTGAAGTCCATAGTTAATGAAGATTCTATAAACATGTTGTACTGGTGTGGGGTATGAAGGGAGGCCCTTCATATATTACATGGAAGACGCTACTGCTTAATTAACTGTCCTTGACCAAATATCCGCATTCTTGATTTGTGAAATTTCCTGAAACTCTGTTTATTCCATTAGACATGACGCCATCCATCATTTTGTCTTTTGAAAGGTTTGTATCCATAAACAAATATATAAAACTATTTATGGAGGGTTAAAATATTATAGCCTTTAAGACATATGTACAGTCTAGCATTATGATGATATGAAATTGCTAAAATGTCAGCTGTAGATCTCAAAAGTTACAGTATATTACTAGTCTCTTATTATGGGAAAGACGCAAAGTGAGACTGGACATCTTTATTAGATAAAGTTATCTAATAAAATGTAATCATTGCATCACATCAGAGGGACAAGTTTAATATCTACTGTATTATGGGATAGGATTCTACTTGAGCACCTTTTGACCAGACATGCCGTGTTTTTTCTCTTCATTGGGCTTGTTTATTGTCAGGGCTAACATATATACAGAATATGACTTAAAGTAAAGAGATCCCATGTACCACTCCACTATTCGTGCTGCTTGGTACAGCCCTCTATTAGGCTGCAGAAATTGAAGAGAGCTATAAAGTCCAAGGCACCGCAAACTCCTTACAAGTATCCAAAACTATTTATTGTTTGTCCCTGGATACAAAGAAAAAGTGAAGGTAGCAACGTTTTGGCCAACCCCAGGCCTTTGTCAAGGATTAAAATTACATATTGTAACAGTTCTCATGTATACAGAATATGCGCAGCTTTACTTTCATTTGAAAGTTTGTTGTTATTATTGTACATTCCGGACATATCACCAACTAGATCTTAAAGGGTATTTGACCTGCATCGGCACCACCACAAGACTGAAACCTGAAGACTGCCAGGAGGACAAAAGTTCTTTTCCTCCTTTCAGTGGGGTTCGATGTACAGGTATCGAGCAAGTTACAGACATTATTAAGCAACAGATTAATGTCATATCTGAAGGTTAATAGCGTTTTTTCACGTGAGAGGTTCCCTTCAACTCCAAACTATTTTACATTTATAGCACAGGGTTAAAACTGTTGCTCAAACAATCTATCAAAAGCAGGTAGTATGTCCTATTGTCAGACACATGGTGCAATAGCAAATTGCGTATGTTAATTAAAATATAACTTTTAATATTTAAGATTAAAACCTAAAAGGTACGTACAAATAAATGACATACAGATTACCACCGGATTGACCTGTGGACAAGGAACACAATCGCCCAAATTTTTGGGCCTTATAAACAACTAAGACAACAAGGGAAACCTCAGTTGACTCAGTGGGTAAACACTGAGAAAATTGGTTATATCCCATAAATCTGCACAGGACCAAAAAAAAAAAAAGGGCTGTGGTCCAAAAAACAACCAGGGCAGTGGTCCTAAGTTGTTTCACATGTGATAATATCAAATGAGACCTAGGTTATTAAAGGAACATCCAAAGAGGTCCCTTGTATCATCAAAACAGGGGAAACCTCAATAATCAACTGATCCTAAATAACAGTGTCCCATATATATTGGTATATACATATGCATATATTTAGTAGATATAAAAGGAAGGATCTCACCAATCCAGATGATCAACAGTCCATCGTGTCCTTCCTATCACACGGGCGGTGCAGAGGGGAGAGGGCACTTGTATTAACACCGTCAAACTCACCCTACTTCCTCAATGACTCCAGCCCTTACAAGGACGGTCCACAGCTGACACCTAGCTGCCGTCCTATCAGTCCCCATATGCCTCCCAACGCGTTTCGTCAACTCGTTGGCATATGTGGCTGGTGGCAACTTACTAGTGTCCCCTCTGTTTTGGGTCTAACCTATGCAAATCCCTTAAGGAGTCATGCAAGTTAACAAAACGCGCTGGGAGGCATATGGGGACGGATAGGACGGCGGCTAGTCAACTGAGGTTTCCCTTGTTGTCTTAGTTGTTTATAAGGCCCAAAAATTTGGGCAATTGTGTTCCTTGTCCACAGTTCAATCCGGTAGTAATCTGTATGTCATTTATTAGTAGGTACCTTTTAGGTTTTAATCTTAAATATTAAAAATTATATTTTAATTAACATACACAATTTGCTATTGCACCTTAATCGTGTTATTTCTGTCCAGGAATTTGGTTTCCTTGCTTTTTTTCTCTATTGTCAGACACAGCAAAAAATCTTGGGGAGAAGACAGAAGCCATTTGTTACTATTTCTGTCTTCTATTTCACTGGTTACAGGGCATTCAATAAGTGCATAGAAGCATTAGTGCCACCTGAAGGTCAGTGGAGCAGTCATGATGTGCACTTTCGACATAATATGATAATGCAGCCATACAGAGACCAAAATAACGGTGGACAGCCAGTGCTATCTTGCTTTATTATTTTACATGACTGCTAGCTTCGGGCGTACACTTAGTAGTGGAAACCCCCTTTGCATGTCATGTAGTATCAAAGGGTGATATCATTTTGATAGAACAGAACTTAGCTGACTAATTGTGTACTCTTCAAGTAAATGGGTTTCTTCCCCAATGTACTCGGCCATTTTTGTTTTTGTTAAGTTGTGCCCATATTTAGTAAGATCCTTCTAAATGGACTAAGCACAAAGATGTACATGTAAGGAAAGGAATCTAACAAAAATGTTAGTATGTAAACTAAAGAATAGTGAAAGCAAATTTTTTTTCTGATGTTGTCACAATCAATAATTAATGCAGCTGGTCTTGACAGGCTATGCCTATTAGCATTAAGGAGGCACTATCACTCATAAAACTCATTGAGTCATAGTAACATGCCAGAAGTTTTGGTCAGAGGGAGTTCTTGGTACTGAGAAGCTCCAGCACTCTTTAAAGGGAACCTGTTACCATGCAAATTCAGTCTAATTTGCCCGCACCATGTTATAGAGCAGGGGGAGCTGAATATGTTGATATATAGTTTTATGAGAAAAGACTCAGTATAACTCGAATATTATTCATTGAAACCTCTGTTCTTTCTGGGATTTTTTGTCCAGTGGGCGGTCCTATCAGTGATAGCCTTATTTGTATCAGTGTGCATACTGAAATAGCTGTCAGAGATGGCCCACTAGTCCATAAATCCCAGGAAAAGCAGAGGCTTAAAACCTAGGTGATATTGCATCTTTTCTCTCAAAACTGTATATCAATCTACTCAGCTCCCCCTGCTCTATAACATGGTGTCCGTAGATTGGACAGCAATTTCATGGTGACAGGTTCCCTTTAAGAAAAGGAAGCCTAAGCCAAGAAAGACCACGACTATACCCGTTTGGATTTCCTTAATATTCAAATGACAAATCAACACATTTAGTTTCTTAGAATTCTCAATACGTTTTATTTTTGTTCATGCCATGATACACTTCCACAAACATATGTTGTGAAGATTAAACTTTGATAGATCCCTGTTCTTTAAATATAACAGCTCACCTACTCACACTTGAGTCATCCTGTTGACTGAAAGCACCAGGCTCTTATTTTACCTTCCAAATATCTGCTAATGCTAAAGGTTCACATACTTTTTCCACTCTGACATATCATATTGAATCATTTTCCTTAATAAAAAAATGACAAAGTCTAATATTTTTGACTCATTTCTCTGATTTAGTTATATTAATCTACTTTTAGTACTTCAGTGAAAATATAATGTAGTTTTAGATCAAATTTATGCATAAATATGTTCGCTCATCTCTACTCCTCAGTCACCTAAGTTTCACTGGGCATGTATGTCACAAAATATCAAAATACAAAAATGTTCTGTAGTGAAGTGCATATCCACATGGTCCTCCCCAGCTGTGATGGAGGCCATCCAGATGCTCATTTCGGCATGAGGCCTTCATCTGGAGTATACAGTTTGGGTCCGGAACTTCGTGGCATTAATATTTTTTGTGATTAAAAAAGATGGTGCTGTTAGACTCACACGCTACACTACCCTCCCCCCCCCCTCGAGGAAGTCGAAACGCACATTGGGTGTTACGGGGGGGCCGGCAGATTAGGACCAGGGGGTATATATCCTAATCGCCAGTCGGGGCCCACCGTGCTCCAGATGACAAAGGAGCTGCTGGCACCTGAGGGTTAGGCGGAGACTATAGAGCTGGATGGCTCTGAGATAACCCAGGAACTCTGGGAACCGGTCACGTGTGTTGGGACACGTCAGACCGGACGACAACCCGATTAGCGTTTTGGTGCACCTAGCGCTACACCAACCACGTGTGCAGGAAACACGTCAGGCCGGGTGGTAACCAGGTAGCGTTGACCGGAAGACCGCCACGAAAGCGCCCTGTCGGCCACGTGTGTAGGACACGTGAGGCCGAGCGGTCCTCCGATTAGCGTTTCTGTCCACCTCTCGACTGGCCACGTGTGTAGAACACGTCAGGCCAGATGGGTACACCAGTAGCGTTGACCGGGAAGCCGAGTAGGATAAGGAACACCCTGTTAACTCCACAGGGGTCCTGGGGTACACTGTCCGTGCGTGAAGGGGGCACAACCGGACAGGTGGCGCAGCAGGTGCGTTGTCCGTGTGCGTAGGGGGCACAATCGGACAGGTGGCGCAGCAGGTGCGTTGTCCGTGTGCGTAGGGGGCACAATCGGACAGGAAGCACAGCAGCCGCAACCCAGTTAATGCCACTGGGCTGCTATAGCAAGACTGGAACGGCAGGAGGGAAGCACGGTGCCTGACCCTGATGTGCCGAGCCACGAATCTTGGCGTGACAGGCACCGTTCACCTAACCCTACCTACCGCTTCCCAACATAGGCTTATGCCGCAATGAGGCTCTAACATGGAGGTGTGCTCTGACTGAGCAAATGTGAAGACTGCGCACCTCCATGTTGTCTCCAGCCCCTTTTATAACCTGGGTCCGCCCCAAACCCAGGGTGGAACCACCAAGGTCCAATAGCAGAGTGCCATGTCATCAGTGACGTCACATGCAACCTATCTGGAACCGCCACGTCATTGATGACCTCATGGCAGCCACGCCCCAAACACTTCACCAGTCATCGTCTGACGACCAATACTGAGGTGCCAGATCATAGGGGCGGGCCTCTGCGAGCCAGTCCGGAGTTGCCACGTCATCAGGACACCTGACACCCTCTGCCCTATCAAGGCCTGCCACCTCACGGACATGCTCAGTGAGGTCCTTACCGGACCTAGCCTCTGGTGCACTAAGTGCCTGAGCATGCCCAATAGCCTGAGCAACAGGCTCAGAAAGCAGACTATCAGTTTGAGCATGCTCAGTAGGCACATCCCAGAACTTAGACACAGCACGAAGTCCAAGTACCTGTGCAAAGAGGCTGTTAGGGTTAATTGTGGGAGCATGCTCAGTAGCCTGAACTGAGGACTTAGTCTCAGACATAACACAATCAGGCTGAGCATGCTCACTAGGCAAAACACCGGGCTTAAACTCTGGCTGGGGTAAATCAGCGCACGCATGCGCACTAGCCGCCTCTCCACACTTAGACGTGGTGGAAGGAACAGCCAACTGGACGACCCGAGACACGGCCAAGAACGTCAGCCGGCGCCTGGGCGCAACAGGAACCGCAGCAGGCTGCTTGCGGCTATGGCGGCGCCGGTTCGTAACAGTACCCCCCCCTCTAGCGGCCCTCCCACTCGAATGGTCTATAGTCGCCACAGATACCACTGAGCGACGGGCGGAAGATGGAGACATGCAGTGGGAGCTACAAGACTCGCTCCACCGCGTAATCACCCCAGACGACCAGTCGATATGTGGGGAATGTTGCTTCAACCAAGGAATACCCAGCAGAATATCATCTGCACCGTTAGGGAGAACCAGAAATGAAATGGTCTCTCTATGCCCAGATGACATGGCAAGGGTAATGGGCACTGTCCGCTGGTGAATTACCTTGGGCAACAAGGACCCATCCAATACACGGACTCTCACTGGCCTTGGCATTTGCACCAGTGGGATGGCATGCCGCCGGGCAAAAGAGGAGGAGATGAAACTATCCCCAGCACCTGTGTCCACACTTGCCCTTGTGGACCATGTTGACCCCTTAAAGGAAATTGACGCGGGAAACGTCACCCTAATGGATGACGCAGAGTCCAGTCTACCTTCAGCTATGGTCACCAATCGCGGTCGCTTACCCTGACGCTTTGGGCAATGGTTGGCATAATGACCATACTGCCCACAAGCGAAACAGGAAATGCCCTTGCGACTCGAAGACCTAACAACACCAACCCTAGCGATGTCCATAGGGACAGAGATGTCCTCTAAGGGAGGTGCAGTAGGAGACACCACTACAGTGGCTGAACGACCCTCTGACCTGCGCTCCAGCTGACATTTGGAGGTCCGCAGGTCAATGCGGGTAGCCAGAGTCATGAGGCCCTCAAGGGTAGTTGGTACCTCACGCGACGCTAATGCGTCCTTCACGTGCGAGGCTAATCCCCTCCAGAACAGTGGAATGAGAGTCCTCTCTGACCACCCCAGTTCTGCAGCAAGTGTCCTGAAACTCACAGCATATTGACTTGAGGAGGTACGCCCCTGCTCCAAAGTCAGTAGCTGTAGGGCCGAGTCGTGAGTGACCTGAGGCCCCAGGAACACTTGTCGCAAGGACTCCAAAAACTCCATAGAGTCCTGTACTACGGGGTCATTCCTCTCCCATAATGGTGTAGCCCACTCCAGTGCTCTATCAGAGAGCAAGGAGATGATAAACCCCACCTTCGACCTCTCTGTAGGAAACCGTGCAGCCAACAGCTCTAGATGGACTGAGCACTGGTTCACGAATCCCCTACATGCCTTGCTGTTCCCCGTAAACTTGTTGGGCAGCGAGAGGTGAGGGAGGGTTGGAGTAGGCTTGGTGACTGACACCATTGCAGCCGCTTGAGCCACCACATCATCCATGTCAGCAGCAAGAGCAGACTTCTCCAGAGACCTCACTCTGGCATCAAGCTGCAGCATGCACTGACGTAGCTGCTCCATCTCCGCCATGCCAGCCAGACCCTGGCGCAGTCTTACTGTTACGGGGGGGCCGGCAGATTAGGACCAGGGGGTATATATCCTAATCGCCAGTCAGGGCCCACCGTGCTCCAGATGACAAAGGAGCTGCTGGCACCTGAGGGTTAGGCGGAGACTATAGAGCTGGATGGCTCTGAGATAACCCAGGAACTCTGGGAACCGGTCACGTGTGTTGGGACACGTCAGACCGGACGACAACCCGATTAGCGTTTTGGTTCACCTAGCGCTACACCAACCACGTGTGCAGGAAAAAACGTCAGGCCGGGTGGTAACCAGGTAGCGTTGACCGGAAGACCGCCACGAAAGCGCCCTGTCGGCCACGTGTGTAGGACACGTGAGGCCGAGCGGTCCTCCGATTAGCGTTTCTGTCCACCTCTCGACTGGCCACGTGTGTAGAACTCGTCAGGCCAGATGGGTACACCAGTAGCGTTGACCGGGAAGCCGAGGAGGATAAGGAACACCCTGTTAACTCCACAGGGGTCCTGGGGTACACTGTCCGTGCGCAAAGGGGGCACAACCGGACAGGTGGCGCAGCAGGTGCGTTGTCCGTGTGCGTAGGGGGCACAATCGGACAGGTGGCGCAGCAGGTGCGTTGTCCGTGTGCGTAGGGGGCACAATCGGACAGGAAGCACAGCAGCCGCAACCCAGTTAACGCCACTGGGCTGCTATAGCAAGACTGGAATGGCAGGAGGGAAGCACGGCGCCTGACCCTGATGTACCGAGCCACGAATCTTGGCGTGACAGGCACCGTTCGCCTAACCCTACCTACCGCTTCCCAACATAGGCTTATGCCGCAATGAGGCTCTAACATGGAGGTGTGCTCTGACTGAGCAAATGTGAAGACTGCGCACCTCCATGTTGTCTCCAGCCCCTTTTATAACCTTGGTCCGCCCCAAACCCAGGGTGGAACCACCAAGGTCCAATAGCAGAGTGCCATGTCATCAGTGACGTCACATGCAACCTATCCGGAACCGCCACGTCATTGATGACCTCATGGCAGCCACGCCCCAAACACTTCACCAGTCATCGTCTGACGACCAATACTGAGGTGCCAGATCATAGGGGCGGGCCTCTGCGAGCCAGTCCGGAGTTGCCACGTCATCAGGACACCTGACACCCTCTGCCCTATCAGGGCCTGCCACCTCACGGACATGCTCAGTGAGGTCCTTACCGGACCTAGCCTCTGGTGCACTAAGTGCCTGAGCATGCCCAATAGCCTGAGCAACAGGCTCAGAAAGCAGACTATCAGTTTGAGCATGCTCAGTAGGCACATCCCAGAACTTAGACACAGCACGAAGTCCAAGTACCTGTGCAAAGAGGCTGTTAGGGTTAATTGTGGGAGCATGCTCAGTAGCCTGAACTGAGGACTTAGTCTCAGACATAACACAATCAGGCTGAGCATGCTCACTAGGCAAAACACCGGGCTTAAACTCTGGCTGGGGTAAATCAGCGCACGCATGCGCACTAGCCGCCTCTCCACACTTAGACGTGGTGGAAGGAATAGCCAACTGGATGACCCGAGGCACGGTCAAGAACGTCAGCCGGCGCCTGGGCGCAACAGGAACCGCAGCAGGCTGCTTGCGGCTATGGCGGCGCCGGTTCGTAAAATTGGGCCTAAGGCTGACGAATTCCACGGATCCCTTCTTCTAGGTATTTAATATTCCTCTCTATTGCTTCATCTTTATCTTCGTTGCAGCATTTTCACTTGAGCACTATTGCACCTTACTATTGCCTAGATATCTGCTATTGGAGCTTTAATAGTTATTGATTGGTATTGGATGGATATTTAATTATAGCTTTTTGGTGGTCCCTCTGGTATTTATTCTCCTCGTCTTTTGCCTTTTTGGAATAACCCTGTCTTTTCAAATATTGTTTGTTCCCAGTAATCATAATGAAAAAATCGTAATATTTAAATGTTTAAAAAAATATTTTTCTAATAAAGCATACTTTTTTATATTTTTATTGCTTGGTGTCTTGTCTCTCGTGAGCAATTTTAAGCCTTCTACCTTGTTCATGGGAGCTTTTTGAAATGCTCATGTATTCAATACCAGGAACTTAGCAAGACTCGTGCAAATAAAAAAAAAAGTACTCTCTTATTCTAAATGTCTATAATCAACAGTTGGGAGCCCTTTGGTTCACCAATTTTAATATTAGGGTGACTTATAACATTATCCGCATTAGAGAAAGAGATGAGTGGAAGAACTCCAGAAGGGTCACTATGAGTATCTGGTGATGGCTTTTGGGCTAAGTAATGCCCCAGCTGTTTTTACAAGTTTTGGGAATCAAGAGTTTGCTGATAGATTAGCGAGACTGCAGGGATTCGCAAAAGAAACTCAAATCTCATACCTTCTGGTATACCCTATGTGACTAAGCAAAGTTGTTGAGGAAAAAACAAAAAGTTGTAAAGCAAGAAGACAACAAAAACTTGAAATCAAAGTATAAGAAATAACACGCGAATACTAAGGCCACTAAAAAAAGCAAATTACTCCAGAAAACTGTGGCTCAGATCTATGTGTTGTTTCTCCACTTTTCTGGAGTGACTTGCTCTTTCTTTTAGAGACTTTAGTATGTGCAACTTATTCTCTATATGTTGAATTGACTGACAGCTGGTTCTAATGCTGAGATGATGTCAGTCAGTGCAAGGGGCGTGGTTACAGCCACCGCTCTACATACACAGAGCCATGACTGAATCCACACCACCGCCACCCCGTCACTGAAACCCAAACGCTGCCGGGAGGATTAAAGTGATTTTCCACTCAGCAGTGGGGTTTACCTTTTCACCGCCCAGTTTGTATTCATCTTCATGACGAGGCCAATTTTTTTAAATCTGACCAGTGTCACTTTATGTGGTAATAAGTCTGGAACACATCAACGGATCCGAGTAATTCTGAGATTGTTTTTTTGTGTGGCATATTGTACTTCATGTTAGTGGTAAATGCAGGACCATATTTATGCGTTTATTTGTGAAAATATCAGAAATTAGTCAACAATTTTGAACATTTCTCAATATTCAAACTTTGAATTTTTATGCCCTTAAAGCAGAGTCCAAGAAGATAAGGGAGAGTCCAGCTCACCAAGGACTGACCTGCTGGCTGCAATCAGGGATCCTGCGCAAGGAATGAGGCTCGGCAGCCATCCAATTGAAAATAGAAAGAGAGGTTTCCAGCGCCAGGAATAGATTAAAAATCCTTTTTATTGAAAATAAGGTAATAAAAATCCAGCAGATACCATTATAGATGTCAGAAAGATGGCAGAACAACGTGTTTCGACGCTTCAGGTCTTAGTCATGTTCTGACTTAGAGTGTAACCATCTCCCTTAAATCGGATCCCTGGTCCACTAATTAGTTTCACATGTGTGGTTTCACTAGAGGCAACTCCTCAACTAGTAATTACGAGGGATCCGAAACAAATGGAGATACACAGTAGCAAATTCACATATATGAGTATACATGATATAATATGGTACAATGCAAGTGTGCACAGATACAAAAAATATAGACAAAAAACATATATACACATAAAATAACAAACATATTAAAAGCATTTGTATAGACCGATTTCCCTTGTTGTTTAATGTAACTATGAATATAGTATATAGTGATCCAACAAAACACTCTGCATATAGCAATATAGATATAATTAAATACCTCAAGAGATATATGATCTCTGATAAAATGACAATCTGACAAATAACTTTCCACAGATATATAACGTGCTTTCCCTTCAATAATATCCCAAATGCAGTAGAGGATGGATATTATGTACTAATCTAACATTCCATTCATATTAAGGTAAGCAATATTCCAATAGCAATTTTTAGATTGCAAGCATATGGTAGAGAAAAAAAAACAAACAAAAAAAAAACGCATAGTATGAATTGGGATATAAATCACATTGATGCCATTAGGTGTAATATCAATAGGGTGTAATACCAGTTATATTTAGTAGTGTAATATCAGATCCTGGCGATTATTTAAGCCTTCCGGATGTCTAGTGTTGAGAGTAAAAATCCAGAAGGATTCCCTGTTTAATAGTTTCCTTCTATGGTCTCCACCTCTGATCGGTCTGGATATCTGTTCTACACCCTTGAATTGGAAACCGCTAACATCACCCTGGTGCACCAAGGCAAAGTGTTTGGAAACCGCTGATATAGCAATTGCGTTCTGTTTAAAAACATCAGAAAGATTTCTTCTAATTCTTACTTTCAAAGGGCCCGTCGTGCAGCCTGTATATTGAATGTTACAGGTTTTACATGTTATTAAATATATGACAAAGGTCGTGTTACAATTGATTAGGGAGTTTATGTGGAAAGTTTTTTGATTTGAGGTAGACTGAAAGGTTTTTCCTTTCTGTGCAAAGCCGCACGCTTTACATTTATTCGCACCACATTTATAAAAACCTTTCAGGGTAATCCAGGAGGGTTTCTCTCTATGGTCAGCTTCACTCAAAAAAAGACTTGGAGAAAGAATGGTACCAAGGGTGGGAGCTCGTTTAGCAACACATCTAATATTATTTTTAGTTACTTGTTTTAAAATTGGGTCCTCACCCAGTATAGGTAAATATTTATTCACTATTTTTGTAATTGAATCAAATTGTTTACTATAATTAGTCGAAAAAACAATATTATTGCTTTGTTCCAATTTATTCTTATATTTTCCTTTCCTTGGATTTTTTCCCAATAAATCTGATCTATTTATTTGTGCCACTATAGATTTGGCTCTATTAAGAACCCAGTCAGGGTACCCTCTGTCTGCGAGTCTGTCACAAGTCAAAGTCTCTTCCTTAAAATAGTCACTAGGTTGGGAACAGTTTCGTTTCATTCTAATTAGTTCTCCTACAGGGATATTATATTTGGTCCGTGAGTGATGGCATGAGTCTGCTGTAAGGATAGAATTAGTAGCAGTAGATTTACGGTATGGTTTGATAATAACTCTATTCTTATTCTCAGAGCATAAAGTAATGTCCAAGAAGTTCATAGTTGTCTCATGGAAAGAAGATGTAAATTTCAAATTAAAACCATTGTCATTAATATAGGTAAGAAAGTCTTGTATGGTATCAGTAGGGCCCGACCAAATCATGAGCAGATCGTCCAGATACCTACCATACCATTGCAGATATCCGGAGAATCTATTCTGTTCAGCATATAAAAAATCCTCCTCCCATCTCGCCATCACAATATTTGCAAGCGAGGGGGAGAAACGGGCCCCCATGCTAACTCCTCTACACTGTAAATAGAACTTTCTGTCAATCGAAAAATAGTTATGATTTAAGAGAAAATCAATTGAGGAAACTATCAAGTCCTTGAGACATGTATCATAATCACTGAATCTATCCAAATGCTGAGACAGACATCGTAGTGCAATGTTATGAGGTATGGATGGATAAAGGGATATTACATCACATGATAGCCATAAAAAATGATTTTTCCACTCATATCCATCCAATGCTCTCACAACCTCTTTTGTATCCCTAATGTAACCCGGTAATTCAGGTATCAAGGGTTGAAGAAATTGGTCTATCCAACCCCCCAGATTTTCACCCAAAGATCCTATACCCGAAACAATTGGCCGTAGTGGGGGGGGAAAGTTTTTTATGGATCTTTGGGAGACAGTGGTAGATTGGAACAACAGGATTTTTGTTGAATAAAAAATCCTTTGTTTTATCATTGATAGCACCAGTACAATTGCCTTCCTCCAAATTTTTTAATAATAAATTATTATAATGTCTGTTTTGCCAGACAGAATTGCCACTAACATACAACCTCCACTTCCAAATAGGGATTATTATCCCCTTCAATCTCGACCTCAAATTCTGGATTTATTTCAGGAACTTATTGTTAAAGATTTTATTGAGTTGAGTGAGACAATGACGCCCCCTAGAGACAACCTGAGCCACCGGGAAAGATTGGCCCTAAAAGAATTGGGGACAAATTCAGATATTATAATAAGGGAGGCGGACAAAGGGGGCGCCATTGTCCTATTAAACTCAGGTCTATATAAAAAATTAGTACTACAGGATCTACAGGATCCAGACACATATATTGAATTGAATGGTGATCCAACTAGACATTATAATAATTTATTATTAAAAAATTTGGAGGAAGGCAATTGTACTGTTGCTATCAATGATAAAACAAAGGATTTTTTATTCAACAAAAATCCTGTTGTTCCAATCTACCACTGTCTCCAAAAGATCCATAAAAACCTTTCCCCCCCCCACTACGGCCAATTGTTTCGAGTATAGGATCTTTGGGTGAAAATCTGGGGGGTTGGATAGACCAATTTCTTCAACCCTTGATACCTGAATTACCGGGTTACATTAGGGATACAAAAGAGGTTGTGAGAGCATTGGATGGATATGAGTGGAAAAATCATTTTTTATGGCTATCATGTGATGTAATATCCCTTTATCCATCCATACCTCATAACATTGCACTACGATGTCTGTCTCAGCATTTGGATAGATTCAGTGATTATGATACATGTCTCAAGGACTTCATAGTTTCCTCAATTGATTTTCTCTTAAATCATAACTATTTTTCGATTGACAGAAAGTTCTATTTACAGTGTAGAGGAGTTAGCATGGGGGCCCGCTTCTCCCCCTTGCTTGCAAATATTGTGATGGCGAGATGGGAGGAGGATTTTTTATATGCTGAACAGAATAGGTTCTCCGGATATCTGCAATGGTACGGCAGATATCTGGACGATCTGCTTATGATTTGGTCGGGGCCTACTGATACCATACAAGACTTTCTTACCTATATTAATGACAATGGTTTTAATTTGAAATTTACATCTTCTTTCCATGAGACAACTATGAACTTCTTGGACATTACTTTATGCTCTGAGAATAAGAATAGAGTTATTATCAAACCATACCGTAAATCTACTGCTACTAATTCTATCCTTACAGCAGACTCATGTCATCATTCACGGACTAAACATAATATCCCTGTAGGGGAACTAATTAGAATGAAACGAAATTGTTCCCAACCTAGTGACTATTTTAAGGAAGAGACTTTGACTTGTGACAGACTCGCAGATAGAGGGTACCCTGACTGGGTTCTTAATAGAGCCAAATCTATAGTGGCACAAATAAATAGATCAGATTTATTGGGAAAAAATCCAAGGAAAGGAAAATATAAGAATAAATTGGAACAAAGCAATAATATTGTTTTTTCGACTAATTATAGTAAACAATTTGATTCAATTACAAAAATAGTGAATAAATATTTACCTATACTTGGTGAGGACCCAATTTTAAAACAAGTAACTAAAAATAATATTAGATGTGTTGCTAAACGAGCTCCTACTCTTGGTACCATTCTTTCTCCAAGTCTTTTTTTGAGTGAAGCTGACCATAGAGAGATCCTCTTGGATTACCCTGAAAGGTTTTTATAAATGTGGTGCGAATAAATGTAAAGCGTGCGGTTTTGCACAGAAAGGAAAAACCTTTCAGTCTACCTCAAATCAAAAAACTTTCCACATAAACTCCCTAATCAATTGCAACACGACCTTTGTCATATATGTAATAACATGTAAAACCTGTAACATTCAATATACAGGCTGCACGACGGGCCCTTTGAAAGTAAGAATTAGAAGACATCTCTCTGATGTTTTTAAACAGAACGCAATTGCTATATCAGCGGTTTCCAAACACTTTGCCTTGGTGCACCAGGGTGATGTTAGCGGTTTCCAATTCAAGGGTGTAGAACAGATATCTAGACCGATCAGAGGTGGAGACCATAGAAGGAAATTATTAAATAGGGAATCCTTCTGGATTTTTACTCTCAACACTAGACATCCGGAAGGCTTAAATAATCGCCAGGATTTGATATTACACTACTAAATATAACTGGTATTACACCCTATTGATATTACACCTAATGGCATCAATGTGATTTATATCCCAATTCATACTATGCATTTTTTTTTTTTTTTCTCTACCATATGCTTGCAATCTAAAAATTGCTATTGGAATATTGCTTATAAAAAAGCAAAAAAGAAAATATCATTACTTACAGCAAGATGGAATTGCAGCTGTATATTGCTCAGGCCAAAAGACTACTACTACTCCAGCAGGATACAGCAAAACCCCCACTAGGTGGAGGCATCACAGGTGCAGGTGGAGCCATTCACACTCACTTCAAATATGGAGGAGGTGATGGCTGGATGGTAAAACTGCACACTGGTGGCTTGCATAGAGCACTGTTCACACTAGCAGACGCACAGTCACAAACCCGCAGCCTATTAGGTGACGCCCATACTATTAGATCAGGTGGGCTGCCAAGCCGTACCCCCACTGCGCGCTACGTAGGGACAGAAACTCTGATAGCAAGGCCTAACAAAAAGGGGCCTGGCTGTATCCTGTACAAAAAAGTTTTTGAGGTTTTTTGTTAGCATTATGGCCATATATGGAGGAGGTGATGGCTGGATGGTAAAACTGCACACGGGAACCTCATGCTTGTAGGTCCCTACACTATATATAATATAAAAAAGCAAGCAAGCCACCAGTGTGCAGTTTTACCATCCAGCCATCACCTCCTCCATATTTGGAAGTGAGTGTGAATGGCTCCACCTGCACCTGTGTTGCCTCCACCTAGTGGGGGTTTAGCTGCATCCTGCTGGAGTAGTAGTAGTCTTTTGGCCTGAGCAATATACAGCTGCAATTCCATCTTGCTGTAAGTAATGATATTTTCTTTTTTGCTTTTTTATATTATATATAGTGTAGGGACCTACAAGTATGAGGTTCCCGTGACGAGGGTTGTAGGCTTACGTCTTATGGCCATAATGCTAACAAAAAACCTCAAAAACTTTTTTGTACAGGATACAGCCAGGCCCCTTTTTGTTAGGCCTTGCTATCAGAGTTTCTGTCCCTACGTAGCGCGCAGTGGGGGTACGGCTTGGCAGCCCGCCTGATCTAATAGTATGGGCGTCACCTAATAGGCTGCGGGTTTGTGACTGTGCGTCTGCTAGTGTGAACAGTGCTCTATGCAAGCCACCAGTGTGCAGTTTTACCATCCAGCCATCACCTCCTCCATATTTGGAAGTGAGTGTGAATGGCTCCACCTGCACCTGTGATGCCTCCACCTAGTGGGGGTTTAGCTGTATCCTGCTGGAGTAGTAGTAGTCTTTTAGCGGAATATTGCTTACCTTAATATGAATGGAATGTTAGATTAGTACATAATATCCATCCTCTACTGCATTTGGGATATTATTGAAGGGAAAGCACGTTATATATCTGTGGAAAGTTATTTGTCAGATTGTCACTTTATCAGAGATCACATATCTCTTGAGGTATTTAATGATATCTATACTGCTATATGCAGAGTGTTTTGTTGGATCACTATATACTATATTCATAGTTACATTAAACAACAGGGGAAATTGGTCTATACAAATGCTTTTAATATGTTTGTTATTTTATGTGTATATATGTTTTTTGTCTATATTTTTTGTATCTGTGCACACTTGCATTGTACCATATTATATCATGTATACTCATATATGTGAATTTGCTACTGTGTATCTCCATTTGTTTCGGATCCCTCGTAATTACTAGTTGAGGAGTTGCCTCTAGTGAAACCACACATGTGAAACTAATTAGTGGACCAGGGATCCGATTTAAGGGAGATGGTTACACTCTAAGTCAGAACATGACTAAGACCTGAAGCGTCGAAACGCGTTGTTCTGCCATCTTTCTGACATCTATAATGGTATCTGCTGGATTTTTATTACCTTATTTTCAATAAAAAAGGATTTTTAATCTATTCCTGGCGCTGGAAACCCTTCTTTCTTAAAGCAGAGTGTTATATCACACATACTTGCTAATAATTAACATTTCCCACATGTATACTTTACATCAGCATAGTTTTTGAAACATCATTTTTTTTCTATATGAATTTAGAATCGTTTGAAAAATGTGAAAAGTTAAAATAATGTATCCCAGGGGTCATAAAAGGTCAATAATACTAGCCCCAGCTGTAGGCTTTATCATAGCCAAGATAAGCGCGTGGCTGGTGGCTGCAACCTGTAGCCGTCTGCTTTATGTGCACTGGGTATCACAATATGGGGGGACCCTACACCAATTTATTTATTTATTTATTTTTACACTACTACAGAGATGCAGACAGCATTTGTGATTCCAACCAATCACAGATGGCATGACACAGGTGGTGGCACGGTCTGATTGCAACCAATCACACGCCAGAACTGCCTGTGGGCGGTGGAAGCAGTGAATATCTATAAGGGTTAATAAGTGGACCCAGAAGTAGTGTTACAGCTGCATGGTAAGTATAACTGCCCCGCTCTAATCCCCCTGGCCTTTTCTATCACTGTTTTACAGCACAATGTTTGGGTCCCCAAACAATTACAGTATATGGAGTTTGGCGTCCAGGCACATGTTTGGGTTCAAGTCGGGTCCCGAACCAGATTTTTTTTAAAATCTGCCTCGACCCACCAAACCTGAACATCTGCAGGTTCTCCCATCTCTAACCAGGAGAAATTGTATAATATATTCTTTGGTCCATTTTCTCTTATTACCGGTTTTAAATTTTTAAAATTTAAAGCCAAAGCAATAATTTAGTGGAAATTTTTTTTTCATTTTCACTGCCCAATGTTTAAAATACAGTGAATCACTCAAAGGTTAAAATTGACCACTACACCCTGAGATGAATTCCTTGACAGCTTCAGTTTCCAGAATGCGTTCACTTGTGGGGATTTTCTGCTGTTTTAAAATGTGATAAGACGTCCACAATCTATTCCAGCCAAAATAATGCTCCAAAATTCAAATAGCACTCTTTCTCTTCCGATCCGTGTGGTTTTCCAACTCATTATGGGGTATCGGTGTAGTCAGGAGAAATTTCACAACAAATGTTATGATACATTTTCTGCTGTTACCCTTGTGAAAATACAACATTTTGGGCCATAATAACATTTGCCAGACTGGTTAATTTTTGTAGCAGGCGTTAGTACCTGCATTCATGCCCCTAATTCTATTTACAAGAATCCTCTGAAGAGTTCAATACGGACGAAAAGCGTCAGGAGGTCTATGGGATTAAGGAAGGGTATAACCAGTTTAGGGACAGCTGTGGCCTGCCCTTGTTAGGGCAGGAGTTGGGGTCATAGCACTCAGCGATAGATGTAGGCCTGAGGATCCCATTATGGAATCACTGGAGGCCTGGACACATTAAACGGCTGATCCCTAGTGACGGTGCATCTACAGATGGGTGAGACCGTTCCTTACTATACATCACCGCTGTGATATTGTTTCAATTGATCATATACATTTTATGTTATTATTGCGGTTCTTTATGTGCCTGAAAATATCTTATGGAATATGAGCCACTGCCCATATACTTATATCATAGGCTTCTTTTTGACCCGCCAAGTCTAGTTGAATTACAGGGGTAAATTGTTATATAGTGCAATCTATGACATATCCGTTTTTAGATGTATATGAGTGGTGGGATTGCCAACAACTACTGTGATCCCCTATATTGGGCGGAAGTGAGGGTGTAAACTATTTTGTCTCATCCTCTAGACTTCACCATCAATTCTCCTTATTTGACAAGATATGAATAGTGGATTCCCATTCTTATTTTAACTTTGAGCACATTTGAGCACTGGAGCACTTTGTAATGGGTGCTAATTGATATTTTTAATAGAAGTATTAAAGGTTATGTTTTAATAATCCCTTCAGTCCTCTATCTTTTTGCTTATTGGTTTAAATTGATAGATAACATCAAGCCCAGGGGTTAGTAATGGGTAGGGCATCAATCAGAGTAAAAAAAAACACACACAAAGGAAAAAAAAAATATTTGAATAAACACTACCCCACACGTCCTTGTTCACCAATTTAATAATGAAAACTAAATTCTTGAATTTCTCATGTAATCCAAAGAGTAATGTCCCAACACATCCATTGAATCTTATGGCGCGGCGGGCTGCTATTTTCAGTTTGGGAGGAGCCAAATTACCATGGGCCTTCCTAACCTGATAATACCACCTCCCAGCTGTCAGCATGTTTGGCATTGCTGTAGTGAGGAGACACCTCCTAATTTACTGGGTGCGTGTCTCCAGAAGCACGAGCTGGGCATAATCTATGAGCACTACAATGTACTGGGCACTACAACGAACTGGGCACTACAATGGCAGATTTGAAATTTTCACTCAGCAATAACCATTGCTGCTTGTATCTGGAAAACACCTATGGAGTCAAAATAATCACTACATCTGTACGTAAATTCCAAGAGGGTGTAATTTCCAAAATGGGGTCACTTGAAGGAGATTCTACTCTTCTAACACTTAGGGGCTCTGTATATGGAGTCAACAAACTATTGTAAGAAAAATGTTACTCCAAGAGTCAAATAGCGCTCCTTCCCTCCTCAGTCTCGGCGCGTGGCTGACCAGTACTGTACAGCCACTTACGGAGTATTGCCACATTTAGGAGAAATTGTGTGAAAAATATTGGTGCCATTTTACCCATTTTCCTGTGTGAAAATGTAAAATCTGGGGATAAAACAACATTCCCTGCCTAATGGTATAAAATTATGTGACATATGTGTAGTGTCAATTTGACCACTGCACCCCTAGAGTTCATTGAGAGGTGTAGTTTTTAAAATGAGCTGATTTATGGGGTTCTGCTGTTCTGGCACCTCAAAGGGTCTGCCAGTATGACATGGCACCCACAAACCATAACAGCAAAATCTGCATGATGATATGGTGCTATTTCCTTTTTGAGCTTTGCACTGTACTTCAAAAGTTGTTGTTGACCACATATTGGGTATTGACAAATTCAGAAGAAACTGTACTGTTCATTTTGTCCCATTACCTCTTTGAAAAATAAAAAACTTGGGGCCGAAGCAACATTTTAGTGGAAAAAAGAGTAATTTTCCGTTACTCAGCTCAAAGTTATACAATTCTGCAAATCGCCTGAGGGTCAGAAATGCTCACTAATCCCCCACATAAATTCATTGAGAAGTGTAGTTTCTAAAATGTGGACACTTGTGGGGGATTTCTGCTATTTTAGCATGTCAGGGGCTCTTCAAATGTGACATGGTGTCAGCAATCTATTTCAACCAAAATGGCGCTGCTTCCCTTCTCAGCCTTGCTGTGCACTCAAACAGTAGTTCTCCACCACATATGGGGTATCGGCGTATTCAGGAGAAATTGAACAACAAATTGTATTGTTGCATTTTCTCCTATTACCCTTGTAAAAATGCAAAAATTGGTGCTAAAACACCATTTTTGTGGAAAAAATATGATTTTTTTATTTTAAAGGTTCGTTATAAAATTCTGTGAGGCACTTGGGGGTTCAAGATGCTCACCACACATCTACATAAGTTCCTTGAAGGCTCTAGTTTCCAAAATGGGGTCATTTGTGGCTGGTTTCCATTGTTTAGGCACATCATGACCTTACAAACGTAAAATTGACGTCCATTACAGATTACAGCCAATTTTTCTCTCTAAAAGTCAAATGGCGCATTTTTCTTCTGAGCCCTGCCGTGGACTCAAACAGTAGTTTTCCACCACATATGGGTTATCAGTGTACTCAGGAGAAATTGAATGATGGATTTTCTGCTGTTAAGGTCGCTTTACATGCTACGATTTATCTGACGATATGTCATCGGGGTCACAGTTTTCGTAATGCACTTCCGTCATCGTTAGCGACGTCGTTGCGTGTGACACCTACGTGCGACTCCGAACGATTGCAAATAGGTAGAAAATCGTTGATCGTTGACACGTCGTTCACTTTAAAAATATTGTTCATCGTTTGGAACGCAGCAGACATATTGGTACGTTTGACACCCTGACAATGACGAACAACATCCACACGACCGCTTTGGTCAAATAATATATCGTTGAATGATTTTGCGTCGCTTGTGAGATCGTTATGTGTGACCGCTAATAAACGACCTATGAGCGATCTCGCCAAATCGTAACTACGATCTGGATGTGTCACATCGCTACTGAGATCATCAGATAAATCATAGTGTGTAACGGGGCCTTTACTCTTGTGAATGTGCAAAGTTTGAAGCTAAAATAACATTTTTGTGGGAAAAAGTAAAATTTTCATTTTTTTTTTCACATTGCTTTAGTTCCTGTGAAGCACCTAAAGAGTTAATAATAAACTTTTGAATTTGGCTTTGAGTAATTTGTAGGGTTCAGTTTTTAGACTGGTGTCACTTTGGGGTATTTTCTGTCATAGGCCTAGCAAAGTCATGTGATGTTGACCCTAAAAAAATGTTTTTGTAAATTGTCTTGGAAAAAATAGAAATTGGTGATAATATTTTAACCCTTCTTTGTAACAAAAAATAAGTTTCAAAAATTGTGCTGATGTACTACATGTGTGAATTATTAAGTATTTATTGTGAGATAATGCTCTGGCTTAAGGGTAAAAAAATTCAAAGTTTTAAAATTGAAAAATTTTCAAAGTTTTTGCCAAATTTAGAAATACCCGCAAATACAGAAACGGGAAATGATGAACCGTTCCTATGACGCCTCTCAATATAAAGGTAAGTATCAGCAATAGTAGAGGTGGTATTTGATACATCTGAGGCTCATGGGAATTATCTGTCATAGGTGGAATTAGGGCTCTAAATGACTATTTTTTTACTATACTAATCGAGCATCATCCCTCCATATGACTGTCCATGGAACATTATCCCACAGACAAATTTTTGTATGATTTATATGACATGCTATGGTATCTTCCCGCATGTTTGCTAGGGACTGGCACGCTTGCTAAAACTTCACTGCACTAAATGCAACCTACTCCTTTGTGAGAACATACATGCATGGTCTGTTAGACATAGTGCTTTGGATGCAGGATCTGCGCTGACAGCGCTGCGCTCTTTGCTTAATGTAGCATCAGTACATACTATGCGGCAAGGCATTGTGGGATTGATGACTCGCCCCCAGGGGCGGGACAGTATGACGATGTCCAGCGCTGTTTCATGCTGCACATGTCACAGCTATTTGAACATGGGGCATTTTGGTATTGATGACGCGCCCCTAGGGGCGGGACAGTATGACGACGTCCAGCACTGTCCCATGCTGCACACATCACAGTTATTGGAACATGGGGCATTCTGGGATTGATGACGTGCCCTGTAGGGTGGGACAAGATGGCTGCGCCCAGCGTTACTCCATGCTGTGTATGGTACTGCTATTACCAGTGTTTGCAATCCGCCCCTGAACAACAGGTGAGTTTAAACACTCCTATGAGTGATTTCTGGGCACATAATAGGATGCATGCTTCTCTGTCTGATTGGAGCAATTATGCATTGATGGTCTATTTAAAGATGGACACACACTGCGGCAGCTTGTCCTAGCACTAGACCATTCTAACTGGGTCTCCTTGTCTGTATCATTAGCCCTTCACCCAAAGCTTCTCCCCTGATGCATCTTGGCAGAGGAAACGCGTCGGGAGGCTTCTTGGTGACGACTTTTTAGGGCCATTCTATTTAGTGTCAGCTTGGCACTGTCCTTGTAAGGGCTGGAGTTAATGGGGTGTTGAGGAACTAGCTAGTTCTTGCCAGGGAGAGAGCTCATGCCTGGTCGTGGACAGCTACCCGACTGATCTACATTGATGACCCCCTCCAGCAACTGAGCCAGACCTACATATGGGTGAGACCAACCCTTTATATCAAGTGTATAACTGCACATTATAAGATTTTTTGATCCGGATGTATTACTCATCAGGCAACATTCATACATATATGTTATCGCCATAGCCATACCCATTTAACTTAAATCCAGGAGACACCACTGTGACCTTGGTTTGTTTCCCTCTGGGTAATGGTTGGCACTATTGGGTTAACATATATGGTCATATGCCTGTCCTTTGGATGATTCACCAACTCCATATATGATATTATATTATTATGTTATCATGTGAGGTTTGGTTCCCACTGGAACACACCCAATTTAAATTTAAACAATAGACAGGATTGCATTCTTTGTACCTTTCACCCGGATCAAAGCAGTTTATCTCACAGTGTCCATGAACCTTAGGTACTGACGTGTTGTTGAACCTTTTGGTATTCGTCTGATAAATTGGATATTTTGCCGACTGTTACCATCTCCTAATCGTGTGGTGGTTCCAACACCGTTTTTGTTGTGGTCCTTTCGGACATGAATAGTGTTTAATGTTTTTATGGTTGCAACACTACGCAACTTTTTATAGAAAGTATAATTAAAAGTTATGTATTATCCCTTCTACTATTGCTGATACTTACCTTTTTGCCAAATTTGTGATATTTTTACAAATGAAACAAAAAATATCGTCCTAAATTTACCAATAACATGAAGTCACGAAAAAATAGTCTCAGAATCACTGGGATCCGTTGAAGCGTTGTAGAGTTATAACCTGTCAAACTGACAATGGTCAGAAATGTAAAATTTGGCAGGGTCATGAAGGTGAATATGGGCTGGGGATGAAGGGTTATGTGGTGAGGGGCTACAGTACGAAACGCGCAGATCATTTACTAGATTGCCACTGTTTCAGGGGGAGAATTTTTTCCACTTATTGACAATTCCTTCAATTGATTTATTGTTGTCAGTCATGTCTACCATACGTAAGTTAGGAAACCACACACAATAAACAAGAGTAAGTTTTATTAGGGCATGTGTACTATAGACATTTTATAACACTATTATGAATGACATAGGCAGAATACATATTATATAGTCGTCTAATAAAAAAATATTCCATACATATTATTAATAAAGAACATAAATTACATCTTCAGAGCAATGAACACAATGCAAAAAATCCTACGAGCATTACATCTAGAGATGACCTAATAATAGAAGTGATTCATCCAATATACACTATATAAAGTACCAGCTGTGTCATTACTACTGGCTTAAATTAGGAGTCAGATTGTGACATAGACCCCCCGAAATGTGAATTATTGAAACTGAATTATGACCATTAGGGGTATTACCCCAAGGTGACAATATAGTAACTGACAAGTGTCCTATGTACATCATATTATAGAATATTCCTACCTGGAAAAAATAGTCTTAAGTATATCAAGACCATTTTTAGGTCTAAAGATCTGTGCTTATTATTTTTCGGCAAGAGAAAACAATCACAGCATGCTGCAATTGTCAGTGAGTCTCTTATCACTGGCACCCATACAAGTCTATGGGTGCGTGGGAAACATCAGACTGCAATCAGATGTATCAAACCGATATAGATAGACAATGGAGAAGCTAGAGATATTAAGTTCTCCGTCTTCTCCATACCTTGGATCTGATTCTTGCATTCAAGAGAATTGGATCACGAGTGTCATTAGTATACCGCATTCGATGCTATACGTTTATGTGACCCCAGCCTAAAATGCATCTTAAAATACCCACTAACTTTTGAGGGCAAGCGATACTGCAATAACGCTTCTGCAATCTAGCAGGAGCAGATCAATTATCTGGCTGTCAGAGACAGTTTATCACTGCATATGGCTTCTCTTAGCTGGACTGATCTGCAGTGACACCTAGTCCTGCAGTGATAATCTCCTACTCATAAAACACTGATTGTATTGAAACTACAGCAAGATGCAGATCATGTGACACACATCCCTGGAATCAGGCTCTTAGATTAAATAGCAAAAACCTGCTGACAGATTCCCTTTTAAGACCATAAATAGAATAGAAATGTGAACCAATTTATGTAAGGGCAGACATTCACCTTACACTAACCAGATTACTATTTCTGTAGAAAATTAGAGGACACAGTAATTCATATAAACTAAATAAATCATTAGATCTATCATCTCTTAATATAGTGACTAGAGACATGTTAGATGTTCTTCTGAAGATATACCATATGCCATAAAAGTGAGTACTCCCCTCACATTTTTGTAGATATTTTATTATATCTTCTCATGGCACAACACTGAAGATATGACCCTTTGATACAATGTAAATAAGTCAGTGTCCAGTGTGTATAACAGTGTAAATATGTGTGCCCTATAAATAATTCACACACAGACATTAGTGCCTAAACCACTGGCAACAAAAGTGAGTATATCCCTAAGTGAAAATCGCCAAATGGCCAGTAATCCATGTGCTTAGTCTGCTTGTTTTCAGCAAGCTGTTTGTGGGTTTTCTTTTGCATCATCTTTAGGTTTCCTTCTGGGACGACAGCCATGCAGACCAATGTGATGCAGTGTGCGATGTATGGTCTCTGCAGCAATGATGGTAGCACTCATATGTCTATTTTGAAAAGACAACATCAGGATATGAAGCTAAGCATGTGCATTCAACCTCTTTGGTCAACCATGACAAGGCCTGTTCTGATTGGATTCTGCCTTTTGAAACCACTATATGGTCTTGGCCATCGTGCTGCAGCTCAGTTGCAGGGTGTTGGCAGTTTTCTTATAGCCTTGGCCATCCTTATGTACAGCAATAGTTCTTTTTTTCAGATCCTCAGCGAATTCTTTGCCATGAGGAGCCATGATCAAATTCCAGTGACCAGTATGGGAGTGTGTGAGCGGTAACACCAAATGTAACACAACCTGTGACCTTGGAACTATTCAGTCACATGACATCGGGGAGGAAAAATGGCTAATTGCACACAATTTCGCCATTTTCACTTAGAGGTGTACTCACTTTTGTTGACAGCGGTTTAGGCATTAACCCCTTCACGACCTAGGACGTAATAGTATGTCCTAAATCATGAAGGGGTGATCACCGCTGACTGTTGCGGTGAGCCGGTGGTGATCCCCACACATGTCTGCTGATTTGAACAGGAGATGTGTGCCTTGCAGGCACGCGTGAATGTTAACTCCTTAAATCACTCTGTTAAAATGTGACAGCGCAATTTAAATGGCCGTGGCGAGAAAATTGCCTTTCCCTGCCGTCATCGGAGTCCCTGTGATGTGATCATGGGGGGCTGATGGTTTCCATGGTAGCGACGGGTCATGTCCTGTCGCTATCAAGAAGTAGTTCCTGTTACAGCCGACAGAGCAGCGACTGTAACAAGAACGCAGCATTTCTGCTGATCTGAGCTGTGCTCCTCTGATTAGCAGAAGTGAATGACCAATCAGATTGCTGATGCTTATATTCCCCTAAGGGGACTAGTAAAATAAAGAAAAAAAAAGTAAAAATAAAAATTAAAAAAAAAAAAATAATAACAAAAAGGACCTTAAAGTTCAAATCACCCCCCATTTGCCCAATTGAAAATTAAAGAGTTAAAAAAATAAAAAATATACACTTATTTGATATTGCCTCATTCAGAAATGCCCGATCTATAAAAATATAAAAATTATTAATTTGACTGGCAAACAGCGTAGCAGCAAAAAATTCCTAACGACAAAATTCCTTTTTTTGGTCATTGCAAATTTTACGCAAAATGAAATAACAGGTGATCAAAACATAGCATCTGTGCAAAAATTGTACTATTAAAAAAATGACGAAAAAAGTGCGCCACTTCTTTTGGACAAACTTATTTTTAACCTCTTAGATAAACGTAAAGCTATACATATTTGTTATCTACGAACTCATACTGACCTGAGGCATCACATGGATGCATCAGTTTTACTATATAGTAAACACGGTGAATAAAATACCCCCAAAACAATTGTGCTATTGCACTTCTTTTGCAATTTTTCTGCACTTGGAATTTTATTGCCGTTTTTCAAGACACTATATGGTAAAACTCATGGTTTCATTTAAAAGTACAACTCGTTCCACAAAAAACAAGCCCTCATATGGCAAGATTGACGGAGAAATAAAACAAGTTATGGCTCTCGGATGGAGAGCAAAACACAAAAATGAAAAATGGAAAATCTCCTGGGGGTGAAGGGGTTAAGAGCTGTGTGCTGAGTTATTTAGAAGGCACCCCAAATTTACACTGTTATACAAGCTGTACACTGACTACTTTACATTGCATCAAAGTGTCATAGCTCCAGTTTTATCCCATGAAAAGATATAATAAAACATTTACAAAAATATGAGGGGTGTACTTACTTTTGTGGCATATTTTATATGCGTGTATTATACAGTCATATGAAAAAGTTTGGGCACCCCTATTAATGTTAACCTTTTTTCTTTATAACAAATTGGGTTTTTGCAACAGCTATTTCAGTTTCATATATCTAATAACTGATGGACTCAGTAATATTTCTGGATTGAAATGAGGTTTATTGTACTAACAGAAAATGTGCAATCCGCATTTAAACAAAATTTGACCGATGCAAAAGTATGGGCACCTTTATCAATTTCTTGATTTGAACACTCCTAACTACTTTTTACTGACTTACTAAAGTACTAAATTGGTTTTGTAACCTCATTGAGCTTTGAACTTCATAGGCAGGTGTATCCAATCATGAGAAAAGGTATTTAAGGTGGCCACTTGCAAGTTGTTCTCCTATTTGAATCTCCTATGAAGAGTGGCATCATGGGCTCCTCAAAACAACTCTCAAATGATCTGAAAACAAAGATTATTCAACATAGTTGTTCAGGGGAAGGATACAAAAAGCTGTCTCAGAGATTTAAACTGTCAGTTTCCACTGTGAGGAACATAGTAAGGAAATGGAAGAACACAGGTACAGTTCTTGTTAAGCCCAGAAGTGGCAGGCTAAGAAAAATATCAGAAAGGCAGAGAAGAAGAATGGTGAGAACAGTCAAGGAAAATCCACAGACCACCTCCAAAGACCTGCAGCATCATCTTGCTGCAGATGGTGTCAATGTGCATCGGTCAACAATACAGCGCATTTTGCACAAGGAGAAGCTGTATGGGAGAGTGATGCGAAAGAAGCCGTTTCTGCAAGCACGCCACAAACAGAGTCGCCTGAGGTATGCAAAAGCACATTTGGACAAGCCAGTTACATTTTGGAAGAAGATCCTGTGGACTGATGAAACAAAGATTGAGTTGTTTGGTTATACAAAAAGGCGTTATGCATGGAGGCAAAAAAACACGGCATTCCAAGAAAAGCACTTGCTACCCACAGTAAAATTTGGTGGAGGTTCCATCATGCTTTGGGGCTGTGTGGCCAATGCCGGCACCGGGAATCGTGTTAAAGTTGAGGGTCGCATGGATTCAACTCAGTATCAGCAGATTCTTCACAATAATGTTCAAGAATCAGTGACGAAGTTGAAGTTACGCAGGGGATGGATATTTCAGCAAGACAATGATCCAAAACACCGCTCCAAATCTACTCAGGCATTCATGCAGAGGAACAATTACAATGTTCTGGAATGGCCATCCCAGTCCCCAGACCTGAATATAATTGAACATCTGTGGGATGATTTGAAGCGTGCTGTCCATGCTCGGCGACCATCAAACTTAACTGAACTGGAATTGTTTTGTAAACAGGAATGGTCAAATATACCTTCATCCAGGATCCAGAACTCATTAAAAGCTACAGGAAGCGGCTAGAGGCTGTTATTTTTGCAAAAGGAGGATCTACAAAATATTAATGTCACTTTTATGTTGAGGTGCCCATACTTTTGCATCGGTCAAATTTTGTTTAAATGCGGATTGCACATTTTCTGTTAGTACAATAAACCTCATTTTAATCCAGAAATATTACTGAGTCCATCAGTTATTAGATATATGAAACTGAAATAGCTGTTGTAAAAACCCAAATTGTTATAAAGAAGAAAGGTTAACATTAATAGGGGTGCCCAAACTTTTTCATATGACTGTATGTGTATGTTACAGGTTCATGCAACCTCAAAAGGGGCCTTCACTAAGGCATGCTTAGACTTCTATGAGTCATACTCTTCCGCCATAGGATGTTGTACTTTGAAATTATTGAAAAATTACATCTACCCTAATATCATCTCTAGGGTAGAATATTTCTATAATACACCACACTATGGAACACTGACCTATTACCGAACACAAGACCTAATTTTTAGGGCCTGATTGCTGAGACTATTTTACAAAAGTTATATCTAGGTGAGAAGGAAGGTAGGGTGATATTAAAGAAAAAAACAACTGTACAGCTATAATACTACATTATAAGTGCTAAGGGTGGAGTGGTACCTGTACAAACCTTAAGGCCCTCCTATACACATTAGGGCTTGTGCACACATTGAGTATTTAGAAATACATTTTTTTCATGCATTAAAAAACTCTGCATTTAACAGTTTTAGCAAAATGAATGAGATTTCTGACATCTCATGCATACGCTTTTTTCCTTGCTTTTTTTTTCTCAAATCTGCACCGTCAAGTCTTTCAGCGTTTCTGCAGCGTTTATCACTTGTTCCAATAAAAGCTTAAAAATGCAAGTAAAAATGCATGAAAACTCCCATATTGTACACTTCATTTTTTTCTGCCAAGAGATTATTATTATTATTTATTATAGCGCCTTTATTCTATGGCGCTTTACATATGAAAAGGGGTATACATAATAGGGACAAGTACAATAGCCAATACAAGACACAGACAGGTACAGGAGGATAGAGGTCCCTGCCCGCGAGGGTTCACAGTCTACAAGGGATGGGGAGGATACAGTAGGTGAGGGTGGGGAAGGTCATGCGGTGCTATGCCACGAGGGATCACAGTCTACAAGGGATGGGGAGGATACAGTAGGTGAGGGTGGGGATGGTCGTGCGGTGCTATGCCACGAGGGATCACAGTCTACAAGGGATGGGGAGGATACAGTAGGTGAGGGTGGGGATGGTCGTGCGGTGCTATGCCACGAGGGATCACAGTCTACAAGGGATGGGGAGGATACAGTAGGTGAGGGTGGGGATGGTCGTGCGGTGCTATGCCACGAGGGATCACAGTCTACAAGGGATGGGGAGGATACAGTAGGTGAGGGTGGGGATGGTCGTGCGGTGCTATGCCACGAGGGATCACAGTCTACAAGGGATGGGGAGGATACAGTAGGTGAGGGTGGGGATGGTCGTGCGGTGCTATGCCACGAGGGATCACAGTCTACAAGGGATGGGGAGGATACAGTAGGTGAGGGTGGGGATGGTCGTGCGGTGCTATGGAGGACTGAGGGTTACTGAAGGTTGTAGGCTTGTCGGAAGAGATGTGTTTTTAGTGCAGAAAAATCTGCTGCAAGTGCTCAAAGTGTGCACAGAGCCCAAGAGCAAAGTTGTCCAAAAGACAGTTATGTATATGGAGGTCCAAGATGATGTTGGGGGAAAAGAAGAGTCAAGTCTAGTGAATTCCGAAGTTGAAAAGTCAAGACTGTTGAATCCTTTTCTTCTCCGGTGCCTAAGCGGCTGCTAAAACTGACTGGCCGCAACTTACTATTCTCCTCCCACTAAAAAAAAACAGATTTGCATAAAGCAATAAAACAATCAATACTCACAACAACAATCCCCAATCTGTCCCTTTACAATGTCCCCCAGTTCCCCCACCAAGCTCTACTCTCCTGCTGCAGTATGGTGTCCCATCACAGGGTGAGAAAGTAGAGACCAGCGTGAAACCTGGCACTGTGTACATGGGAACTGAAGGGGATCGGCTGCAGTTTGCATAGTTTGGAAACAAAAATGTCTGCAATCACCTTTTCCTAAGAGAGTATTGAAGACAGCCAGAATTCTTTCATTTTTCTTCATGGTTGTCTAAAAACAGAGCTCAGAATCCTGTGCTTTAGAAACGCAGAGTTATGAGCCCTATAACGATATATTAAAACATTCAGCACAACAGATGCCCATCACTGGAGGTAAACCTTGACTTTCTATGGCATACTTCTGTTCGGAGGAACCCTGTATAAAATGCCACTACAAACAATATGGCTGTACAACAATTATATACTGTACACATGGAGCACAAAGAAACACCATCACCTTTTAACATAAAAAGTAGAAATCCACTCCCGTAACGTGTAGGATAAGAATGTCGTCCCTAGATCAGGTTCATTCCCTTCTCAAGTTGTACATACAGTATATGCTTCCTTCACACCATAATGTCACTCAAGGAAGATATAGGCGAGCCGTCTGTATCTCTCTCAATATATTAGACTTTTAGGGGTTTTTCTTCTAAAGAAAATCCATTTCCTTACAACGACACTTGTGTCCTGTCCACCGTGACAAATTGTTTAGGAAAATGAAAAAAGAGACTCTGAAGGCCTTGCGGTAATGACTTCTGTAGATCTCAGTATTGCGTTATCTGCAAGAACAACTCTCCACTGACATATTGGGGTACACTTTCAGTACCACATTTCGACTTTCATCCAGGAAAAGGACACTTAGGGAACTCATTCTTTCAGGTGTACAGCACGGTTCTGGAACACCAGGGATGATGCCAACAGCCTTCACTATGCTCTGTATTGTTGCATGGTTTGAGGGGCGCACCACCTGTAAAGGACAAACAATGGAAAGTTATAAAAAACATACAGTGGTTTCAAATATATTCTAAAACCCTATTAAAGGGAACCAATCACCAGGACTTTTGTATATAACCTAAAGCCAGTGCTATACTGGTGCTATCAGGCTGATTCTATACATACCTGTAGTGGTCAGTTCGGATATATAGGTTTTGAAATCCAAGAAAGTAAAGTTTATAAAATCATCAGCTTGTTGAGTGACAGCAGCTGAGGATCAGATAATATCTGGGGGGGGGTATTCATACTCATCCCCTCTACCTGTTAGAATTAGCATAAGTATTATAGAATCGAATTAACTTTTCACTAGCAGGACCTGTGTGAGGTCATACCCATGTGACCAGAAGGGGCGGGGCCTCAGCCAGCAGAAAAATGTTTCTTCCTGGTATCTTCTTTGTTGGGTGCAGCCCCGCTCCTTCTGGTCACATGGATATGACCTTCCACAGGTCCTGCTAGTGAAAAGTTAAATCGATTGAATTAAATCTGTCAGCAAGTATTTGGTATGAAATCTGAGGACAGCATGCAACACAAATTTGAGTAATGCTTTTCTTATCAACCTCAGTGGTGTTGTTTACTTGAAATGATTGTTTTAGTCCTAGGACATTATCATTGCTAGACTAATTGGCACACACTTCCTAGTCTGACCACTCCCCCTTCTGTGATTGGCAGCTCAATTTCTGTAGACTTTGTATATAGAGAGCTTGGTGTGGGTGACGGCAGCTATTTCCGCTTTGCTGCATTGCTAAATTAAAAACTTTGATTGTATGAGAACCACCACACACAATGTTATGGACATAAGTATTCCAACATGGGTAAAAGGAGAAATAAAGCCTAGCTCAATGCAGCTGCACACACAGATCCTGTACAGACTAGTATCCTTAGCTAGTCAGCCTTTAATGGCTCCTGCAAATGCTGGAATATCCCTAGACACAATACTAGGAATCTACATGTCTGCCTAAAAGGCTGTCAAATTGTTCCTCGCACCCCCTGAGGAATCAGAGGGGAGGTAGCTATGCACTAAAAATCAAGATAAGAAAAGCATGCAGTGATAGGCAGGTAGGCAGGACCCCAAGGTGAGGAAAAATAAAACATATGCACAAATGGAAAAGATGTAATAGCAAATGCAAGCTAGGGTCGCCTCATACAAACCTCACAGCAAACAGAAGAAAGGTATAGGTAAAATAAATGAGAAAGCACAGAGCAAATGCCAAATTGGTCTCTGTCTAACAGGTAAAAATCGCGAGCAGTGGGGCTGGAGTTCCTTAGATAAATCCACATAGGAATATAGTAAGAAAAAAAGGGTAGTATCAGGAGATTATAAATAGCCCCACTCAGGATATAATAGGACAGAGAAAATGAGCAAGTGAGAACACCTGATAACCACAAACCAATAGGAGAGAAGCCTTGATTTATATTGTATCTTGAGGATGCCATGATCTGTTATGACTATATTGTGCTTAATAAAAACTGATTTTAAAAAAAAAAGAGAAGCAAAGGTAAAAGACTATCAATATTTTGATAAGGACTGATTAGGCTGTTGCTTAGCAGGGAAGGAAACTGACCACGCAGCACTAGGTCACTTGATCGCGTCTCGAACTTCAGGAATAACAGTAAGTGATACATCATTGGACTTAGGGTTTATTATACTACATCATGCTGCTCTCAGCATAATATAGAGCAAGAGAATCTGATTTCAGGTATGTGTTACTTATTGAACTGCTTAGTGCAGTTTTAATAAAATCCCTGTTTTATCTGCTGCACATGTAGCAGTGGTCATAATGCTGATCTGTGTATAACCTTGCCGCCTGCCTGCTTGGCAGCTTCCTGTGTACGTTGTACACTGTGAGCAAAATCTAGCCAATTTTGATCTGGTGACAGGTTCCTATTAATAATTATTTTCTACTTTTTTGAGCATTTTCTTATTGTTGACCCCCTCGCTCCCATGTTTTTTTGGTCAGGTAACCTGCAATCACAGGTGGAGGTCTGTGGGAACCTTCATCTGTGACCGCAAATAGCCTGAGTGACATCACAAGTCATCGCACAGCTCAGACATTCTCTGCCTAAAGCTCACAGTGGTCAGTCATGTTCTATGGCTGCTCGCTGTGACTTCAGATGTAGCAGAGCTGGAATCGTTGTGGGACCTCGTGTGGATTATATCGAACCTGGTTTTTTTGGGGGGTTAATAAAGGGTTAAAAGAGGGTTTTTTTGTATCTTATTTCAAATAACGGATTTTTTCGGTGTTTGTGTTTATTTCTTTTCAGTTACAAATTAATAATGGGGGGGGTCTCAGACACCTTCTGTTACTTATCTAGGGCTTAGTGGCAGCTGTTGGCTGTTAATAATTCCTTATTACCCAGATTGGCATCGCACCAGGGCAATCGGGAAGAGCTGGGCAAAGTGCAAGCATGGTCGCATCCAATGGAGGCTGCAGGCTGGGGTCCCAATAAGCATGGGTATTGCAAGCCTGAGAATACCAGCTGTCGGGCTTTATCATGGCTGGCTATCAAAATTGGGGGGACCGCACGCCATTTTTAAAAATTATTAATTTAAATAATTTTTTAAAAAACACATGCAGTTCCTCTTATTTTGATACATAGCCAAGATAAGCACACAGCTGGGGGCTGCAGACTGTAGCCGTATGCTTTATCTGTGCTGGGTATCATAATATTGGGGGACCCTATGCCAATTTTTTTATTTATTTATTTATTTTTAGACAACAATGTAGACCTACAGACAGGGTCTGTGATCACAAGCAATCAGACGCGGTCCCACAGACTGGGGGTGCATCTGACTGCAACCACTTACAGACACCAGGATTCCCAATGGGCGGGGAAAGCATATGGATGAGCAATAATGACCATCCCAGGAAGTGAAGGAGAGGCCGCAGGAGCAGTGTATACCTGCAACAGAGACTTGGTAAGTATGAAGGACTTGCTCCAATTCCCCTATCCCATCTACCACTATTTTTACGTGACGGATTCTGGCTCCCATAGACTTATATGGGGACTGCCATCTCCTTTCTCAGTAATGGGAAAGTCCTCACTGAATACAGATTTTACTTCAGAATTGAGAATTTTGCTAATGACTGATCAATTCTGGCAGAGGAAGAAGCAATTTGTCTGATAAGATATAGTACAAAAGTTATTTATTTTCCTGTGTACTATTGCTCTATGAAACCAAATTAAAACAACAGTTCTGCTTGAAGCCCAGAGGGCCATCCTTTGGGGGTGAAATGTGCAAATTGGGGCAGAACGAAAAAAAAAAATAGTTACCGTATATTGGAAAATATGATATGTTTACATTATTATAAGACCCCACATTGTGATTTTGGAAACAACCCATGGCTTTACTGCAATACTGTAACAATACCCGCGTCATCGTGTGCCACTTAGATCAGTACCAGTTTTGGATCCCCTTGGGCCGGCTATTCACATTATATGGCTGTCTGCCAATCGATAAGGCATCAGCCATTTGGGCTGACACTCCTATGCACAGGAGCATTCACTCTGCCGCGCACTCCTGTTTTCTTTATGAGAAAGATGCCAGCTGACACGTCTGCCAGTGGCCTATCTCAGGGAGAATAATCGACAGTCCAAAATCAGACATATGTGATTGACATCTCTTCCAACCATCAGTCACCCTGCATCCCCAAACACATTATACTTTTGGCCAAACCTGTCAATAATCGGTGAGATCAGCTCACATTAATCTAATATGTTTGGGTCATTTAGTCTCCATGCTTGTCACAGGTGTGTCACAGTTGACAGACAATCCTGTGGTGGCGGGCTGTAGAAGATCACAGTTTTTGGCTACACAAACTGCTCCCTGACATTCTATTCTTCTTGCTGTGCTGTAAATGGTATACTATGTATCTTTGCTTGGGGTTAATCCCTTTCTTTTTAGGACCCTGCGAATACCCTCACATTTCAGCTGACAATCATGATCACTTCCCTTTGTGCCCATAAATACCCACATGTCTTCTTTGTGTTTGCTGGTGCTAGAGTTATAGTCCTATACAGGCCTTGGATGCAAGCAATCGGCTTGTATACATCTGAAGAAAAATTGTTTTCTGTTGCTGTTCCTCTCTGAGTCTTCTTGAACATAAATTATTTGTTCACTTTCCCCTGTTTGTGTTCCCTGTGTCTTTTTTAGAGCTTAGTGGGGTTGACTAAGTGCTCATCCCATCCATTCTTTACCTAGGGCTCAGTTCAGGGTCAGCCAGCTGCAGGTATCCTGCTTGGCACCTAGTGCCCAGTTAAGGGTCAGCCAGGTCCAGGTATCCTACTCGGCGCATAGATGCAGAGCCTATCTAGGGTGGTCAGGGAAGCCAGGGACTAGCGGAAGGTTTGGTCAGAGGTTACCATCTCTTCCTTTCCCAGACAGAGGGTTTCCCGTCCCTTCCCTGTCGCCGTATGTGTGGTGTTTCCCCATACATAGTGTGAATATGCCAGAATGTGACTGCTGCCTCTTCACTCTCTCTGTAGCTAAGCCCTTTGATGTTGTTTTGTTTTTAGCAAAAAACATTGAAGGGAACTTGACAGCTGGTCAACACCTAGAAACTAATGAAATGATTACATCTGACTTTTAAAGCTAATTACAGGCAACCCTATTGTGTGGGGAAAGTTTACGTTAGATAGTGATTCTCATCTCAGGGGCGGACATACTGCCTGTGCAACTGCTGCAGCTGAACAGGGCTCCAGAGGGGGAGGAGGCCCAGTGTAGGATAGTTCATTATTGTCTCTTGTGTTTAAGATACATAATTACATTTGCCAGCAGGTGGCAGCATGACAAGACTGTAGCACCATTTTCTTCCTTGCTGTGTTGGGTCCCTATTATATCACTACAGGATGTTGGAACAGAACATGTGACGCACCTGCGGTAACCAGGTGTCACAAAAACAAGGTAACAGCTCGGGTCCTACATGACTGTGCCAGTCACTACACACACACTAGCACACCAGGACATTTACACTCGCTGTACCCGGCTGGGAGACTAATTTAGCCAGATGACAGGGCTGGGCACTGTTAGATAACAGGCAGCCAACTGGGAGGAAGAGACCAGACCTGGGAGAGGAGAAAGTGACCTGGGGAATGTGGGTAGACAGTGGCACAGTCAGAAGAGTTTAGGAGGAGGAAGTAGTAGGTTGGAGTTAGTCAGGGAAAGGAAGTGAAAGAGGAATGAGTTGTGAGTTGAGGAGAGGAGTAAAAGGAAATGTGTCAAGACAGACCACAGACTCTTGAGACACATTGAAAGTAGAAAAGAATCTGCAAAGACCTGAGTTGTAAGAACAGCCAATCAGAGGAGAAAAGTAACTGGAGAACGAGAGAGCAAGCTCCAAGGACAGAGAGATAAAAGTAAACATATAAAGCATAACATCATCCCACAACGGGAGGCACATTTCTTAAACGTTACTAAACGGTTTTACGGGTACGGTTTCCGCTCTCTCCCACCCAAGCAACCTGGCCCTGATGCTGCCCCTAAAGCCCAGGCAGCACCCCTTGACCCACAGTCCAGCACAAGTTACCCGAGCGGGATCTGTCCTTCCCCTCCAGAGGGTAGCCACCGGTTCCTTTGGTGGCTGGGCCCCAGCCTGCTCTGCTGAGGGCCCTCCCTCCAACCTGCCTCTCCGGAGGCGGCAACTGCGGAAAACGGTACGGTAAAACAACATATTTACAAGCCACTTAACGTTTGTGGTTGCCCTGCAAGTTCACGGGCTTGTCCATGGATAGTTCCCATGCTAAACTTTTTAAACGGTCCCCACAGGGACAACGGTGCCGGCTCCGGCCGGTTCAATCACTGTTAATCAGGTTAAACTTCGGTTATTATTCTGCTTATCATTTTCAAAACTTTTTCAACAAACACAAAGGTGGTCCCAACGGGGACTGGACAACGGTGCTCCGCTGCCCTACTCCAGACCTTCAGCTTCATCCGAGGGAGGGGGTGCAAGACTCACTCTGCTCTCCTGGCTGCCCCGCAGTTTGGCATCTAGGGCAAACCACCCCCTCTCTCCGTAGTGTCGGGTGCACTGCACAATATCCCCCGGCATCAGATTACGGCCGGGGTGCTCCTCAGGCAGGTGAGCATTCACATCCCGCCGGGCTACAAACACTTCGGCCTCCAGGCCCGGTTCATAGATAAACCCGTAGCCCCGGCGGCCATCAAACCGCCTCACCTGCCCCTCGTACAGCGGGCCCCGGACACGGAACGTGGCCTGGCGGAGATTTTCTTTCTCCCTTATAGCTCGGGCCACCAGCTCGGCCTTCTTCCTCTCCCGTTCACCGATCTCCAGGCCCAGCGGTACCGGCTCCCTGTCCCAATACGGTGCTGTTGCAAGCTCCGGCGCACGGATCAGGCCCCGCGGGACATCCTGAACGTTGCCCACTGTCAGGGCTCTGGGCGGCAGGTCCCGCGGCGTCTTGGCCTTGGGCGCCGCCTTGCAGCGACAACCCGGCGCCACCTCAGCCGAGGTGTGGGGGACGGGCACAGGGGCTTTCCGCGGCTGGGCCTTCGGCTCGGAACGGGTCATCGGCTCCGGCTCAGGGAACTTCTCAGGGGCTGCCTCCGGTGCAGACTTCGGGGCCTTCCACAGCAACACCTCCGGCTTGCTACGGGCTCCGGCTACAGGTCGGCCCGCCGGGGCTGGCATGCTGGGTATCGCTACTGGTTGCGGTGGCAGTGGGCCTAGTGGCGGGGTCACGGCCTCCGAGACGGGTGGCGAAGGAGGCAGCGGAGGGAGAGGGCTTGGACCGGGTCCCTCAGCCGCAGCGACCGGTCCCTCGGGGACATAGGGGCGTGGGTCACTCACCCTCCCTTCCTCCGCCTCCTCCTCGCGTCTCCGCACGGTGGCTATAACGTCCGCCATGTCGGTCTCCCACTCCTCCAAGAGGAGCTGCATCTTGACCTGCAGCCTTAGGTGGAGCTGTGCGGTCCGGATTTCCACCCACGCTGCGGTTCCCGGCGCGGGGGCCACGGTGTTTCGGGACGGCATCCACATAGTGACTTTTTCCAGGAACGGAGTGACTGCAGAGTCCTGGCGTCCCTGCTTTTATAGCTGCTTTCACATGCAGCCAGCCGCCATCGCGTCCCCCTTAGCTTCTTTCCGGCCACTCCTCTCTTGGGGTGGAGTTTTGGCCTTCGCGCCTCTACTACTCGAGAAGACGCTCGAGCGGGAACTTTTCGCGCCAAAGATGGCGACTTCTGGAAATTTTCAGCCGGATACCTCCGGTGGTCACAAGGCGCACCTCTACCCAACGGCAGAGTGGTAAGATCCTGTTCGTGACGCCAAGTTGTCGCGGGCGGAGGAGGGGACGCCGCGCTCTCCCACTGCTGCTCGGGTCCGGCTGCCGCGGCTGCTGCGGCCTGCTGCTGCTCGGTGGCTCGAGCGGTGGGCCGGATCCCGGGGACGCTAGCGGCGCTCCTCGCACATGAGTGAAAGGGGGGTTGTTGGGTGTGGGGATGGTTTATTGTCCGTGACGCCACCCACGGTTGTGGTGATTTGTAGCACCACCGCTGCTCAATATGGGGATCCCGGGAGTGGTGATGCGGAGCAGCCAGGTGTTGTGTTGCCCCTCCTTGGGTAGGGGTTGGTGATCCCGGGGCCCAGTGATGGTGTGGAAGGTGCAGGGCCTGGTGGGCGCAGGGACGCGGGGGCAGCGCTGTGCCTTGCGGCACTGTGGTACTCACTCAGCCTGAGACGTTGACACAGTTTTACGGTAAACCACACGGCTGGAAAGACGGTTCCCACGGACGGCTGCACTTGCTCTCCCAGTAGGTAACGGTGATGTCCCTTTGACCTGCACCTAGTGTTTCTGTGTTGGTAGCGATGGGTTCCCACCGGTAACCCGCTCCCCGGCTTGGATATGGGCCGGAGGAGCCCTACTTTGCCCGCAGGCGCTGGCCCTGAGAAACTGGTGCCCTGGCGGTGGCGGTGCTTCTCCTCAATGGTTGGACTGTTGCCTTCAGTTGGGACTTGGTTGTTGGGGGATCGACGTCCCCTTCACTGACGGATTCGGCAAATTATGGCGACTCCTAGCCTTGCCGGGGTCCGAGAGGCCCCTGCCCTGATGCTGACTGTCCTTTGTATACTGCTCCAGACCGCCGGGCCACTACCCGTCCGCGGTCCTTCCAGCAACCTCCGAGCAGTCCCCCTCCAGACGATTACCGCTGTTGCTGACCTTGCTGACTCTGTCCTGCACTTAGCTGGACTAACTTCAGGTCTTTCTACGCTCACTTTTGCTCCTTTTCTTCTTTGCTCCACTACCACTTCACTTTCACTTAGCTCCTCTACCACTTCCTTCTACTTTCACTTCCCTCACTTGACTCAGGCTCTGTTGTTTACTCCTTCACTCCCCTAACTAGACTGACTGGTTCTTCCCGTCTCCAGGGCTGTGTACTCCTCGGTGGGCGGAGCCAACCGCCTGGCCCACCCCCTGGTGTGA